>NW_013673247.1:11887-14373 GCF_000517525.1 Limulus polyphemus
AGCGTTTGTACAGGTAAATCTCTTCCTTAACTTAACTGTTTATCAAATACTGATGACATGCTTTATATATGTTTATCAAATACTGGTGACATGCTTTTAATAGCACAGATAGATAGATGAAGTTGACCGGACGAACGGACATCTCTAGTACAGACACAGAAGATGAAAGAAGTGTACGATTCGTACACAAACACACTAAACTTTTAGGTTGAAAAATGTTCGCCCTTTCAGCCGTGGGGGCGTTATAATGTACGGTCAATCCCACTATTCGTTGGTAAAAGAGTAGCCCAAGAGTTGGCGGTGGGTGGTGATGACTAGCTGCCTTCCCTCTAGTCTTACACTGCCAAATGTTTATTTCGCTACTTACATATTTCTGTGTTAAAACGTATGGATACAATATAATTTGTACTATAATAACATCTTGTTGAGCAGGGTAGGAAACAAAGCCCGTGATTTTTTTTTATATATATAATACGAACTTCTAAATTTCATATATTTTATAAGTCTAGACGAAGCTGATAATCTCTCTGCGTTGTAGGTGACCATCAGAATAATACGAAATGTATTTTAGAATGTATGACAAAGCTACTAAAGCTGTGTGACTTCGTCCCTTATCTTGAACTACTGATCAGAAGGAAGACAGCCGGTCAGCAACCTAACCCTCAATTTAAAGAAATTCCTTCGAAATAAAGGGCCGAAGGTCGCCTGGAGTGGACACCTGTTTTAACCACTCGCAGTAGTGTGTTGTCTGTCAGTCAGTCAGTCGTTCTCTTTCGTAAATGTCTGTTGGAATACTAATAAGCCCAAGGATCGAAAGTCCTTAACTGTATGGTTGTTGTTGTTGGTGGTGAAATTTTTGCCTATAGGTGTATCTTCAGAACGACGGAAAGGAGATTAATCTACAATCTGGGGGCCGTTCAACCATCTGGGGGATTCGAACCCGCAGTTTGCGAGTCGAAAGCCCTAGCCACCTGGCCATGCCAGGCCTGTTGTTCCCGGTCCCCCAGTTTTTATCTTTATACAGTAAATTGTTGAGTAAATGTTTTAACTGCATTTCCTGGCGAAAGTCTCATTTTTAAATATTTATTGTGTACTATTAAACGCAAGTTCTTTTAACGTTTATGTTATTAAAAATTTACACAAGCTCGTTTTAACCTTATTAAGTAGAAAAAAAAAAGTTTAATTTTCAGAAATGTAGGAGCTCCCCTAAAAAAAGGGGATTACACAGGTTTAGAAGGATGGATATAACACAGTATTATCTTGTTTTGTTTGCTCGTAAACTGAATCATAAATTTGCACTGCTGCAATCAATGGGTACTATAACCCCCCTCTCCTCCAAACACCACTCATGCTTCATTTATACTTCACATATCCTGTTAAGTTAAATTGTTAAATGTTTACTTATTTTTTAATCATAAAAATACCTATTACAATGATCTCAAAACAACCCATACCGTGTGTTACACGGCTAATCTATATGCATTAATTCAAGCTATTTAGATTTTTATTAAAGTTTACACTCAGGGGGCTCATTAATGCTTAACCGTATTTTCGGTTTGAATGGTTTCATCACAGTAGTTAAACAACGTTAAGATATATTTTGTTGTATACAATAAAGCAAGCAAAGTTTAAACTGAGCAATGAAAAACCTCATTAAAATTGTATGATATATACTGGCAGAATTAAGAACTAGTATTATTAGTTTTTAGTTCTTTTTTCCAAGCGTGGGATTAATAATATTTGCCATAGAATTAAACCCGCAGCTCTTCGGGCTAACGTAAGAAAAAGTGAGAGCTTTATTTAAAAAAAAAAAAAGCTTTCTTTATTTTCACGATTACTTGAGAATCGCGTGACGATCAATGAAAAGTACCTAGGAAACATTAGCGCTTCAGTCATAGGACTTGGAACATCGACGTTAACTATGCTTTCTACAGAACGTTTTTAGTCGCGGCTCATTGAACGGCTCTGTGTTTTAGTAGTTTCTGTTGTTGTTTTTTCAAGTACAAACTTTTAGCTCAGAGCTCCGTCATCTCTTGACCAAGTTGAGCTCTAATTACAGATTTGGACTCAAGAGGTCAAACCCTTTTGGTTGATGTATTTGACCATGCCCAAGGTCTCGTAGATTAATTTACTCTAATCCTGCCTAAAAGAATTTCAAGTGCCGCGGCTATTGAAGATCCCTTCTTGTTCTTAGTTTTAGTAGTGTGAAACTTTTGTTTATTTATTTTTGTTTTTTTTATGGAAACTAAAAAATAGTGTTTCCACACTTGCGTCAGCTTTATATATGTATAATATATATGTACACACATATATATATTCTTTAGGGCCAAACTCGTGGCAGTATCAACCTCTTTTCTGAACGTATCTCTTCTCAGAATCTTGTATTATCCAATCTGAACGCATCCAAACCGGCTGGGCTCGAATCTCGCAATCTGAGGGTCTTGGGCTCGAATCTCCCCGATATTTTTTACTTCTCACTATACTTG
>NW_013673247.1:15318-16865 GCF_000517525.1 Limulus polyphemus
TAATGAATGAATATTTGCTGTAAAATTCTTATCAATGCTATAAATGTAGCTACCAGTTTGATCGCCAATTTTGAGTTAATTCCTTTAAGTCGCACGCTGAAACCTTTTTTGGCTGCAACTTTTTTTCACACCTAAGGTGTTTCTAATTATATATCATGATTTTTTGTCAATACACACTAACAAATCACAGCAAGTAAGAAAATGACAGTCGATAGTAACCAGCATTAGCTTTAGGATAACAACCCTATTGTTCGGAACATTACCCTTATTTTACAGAACCAACCAGATTCTTTAGAGTATTTCGTGGCAGTTATTCTTCTCTAAAACAGTGTTAAAAGCTTTCGTCAGAGTAACGCCATGGAATTTACATTAACAGTTTCTTGTCATCACCCCCATGCAATCGGTACAGTCGTATCAAGCATCATTATTTATGCTAATTGCTTAACCTAATATCATGTAACGCTAAACTTTCTTTAATTAGGATAATTTCATAACATTTAGTAAATATGTGTTGAAAAGTTGACAGTCAATAATAACCGTCCACCCGTATCATTCATATGAAAACTTGAGCTAGAAACTGCTAATCTAATTTCCTTGGCCTAACCAATACTTATGTGTCTACACGTCTTTTAATCTTATATTTTTGCTGCTATAAATCAGCCGTCTTTAATCCTAATGATAAAAAACTAAAAATGGTCCACTTTTACTCTTAGGTGAAGCTGTACTAAAAATGTTAGACCGATAGCTCACGTGACGTTTTGCGTAGGTGTGTTCAAATATTTTCGTCAAATTTGAGCGTTTTTTTGTTAAATAACTTTTTACATGTGGCTTATATTTACACCAAATGAGACTCATAATTGTAGGTTGTAAAGATCTATCAGTGTACCAAATTTGAAAAAAAAAATCCATAAAATAAAATTTCCGTACTTTTGGTGCGCGGAAAAAAAAAGAGGAAGAAACTCAATCAAAATTGGATATTTTATATCTCGGATATTTCTTAATGGATTGCCTTGAAATTTGGTGTGTGAAGTAAGAATCCAGTAGAGTACATCCACTGATAATGTGCAATAGTTTGATTACCACAGTTCGAGATACAGAAAGTGGGAATCGCTAAACTATCACTTCTGTTAACAACGCACAGTGTGTCCTGCAGCAGGTTGTTTTGGCCGCACGATGGACTACCGTGTGTCTTGATAACCAGGGGTGTCGAGAGCCAGCCCAGTCCCCGGGATCAGTAATGTTATTGCCCCCCCTTTCATTCTAATAGGTCGTCAAGAAATTAATGTCGCGTTTTGAAACACTTTCACCTACCCCCCCCCCAAAAAAAAAACAACAACAAAAAAACAAAAAAACGTACATCACTAAACGTCACGTTAGTGTAGCCTATATAATGTGTAAAGTTTAGTATACGCGCATTCGGCATGTAATGCTGTTTGAATACAAGAAGGGAAACAACATCTCTGTAGCCACCAAGAATATCAAAGAAGTTTATGGAAATGTTTTAAACTCCATCGGCAGAAAGTGATGATTTGTATTTGGTGGGAGAT
>NW_013673247.1:17526-22620 GCF_000517525.1 Limulus polyphemus
AAAGAGGACATCGACATGTTTTTTGCTTCAAAGCCACGTGATTTCTTTAATCAGTACATTAACAACCTGATTGTAAGTTTGAAAAGTATCATCGATAAGAATTGAGATTATTTCATTTAATAAATGTTTTGTTTTGATATATAAGTTATTCGGGTTTTGTCATCTAAAAAAAAACGACATTTATAATAATATTTATTAGCTTTTACTAATTTTTCAAAAAAGAAATTTAGGTGACAAATTTCTTTATGAATCCATGAAAAAGCAGTAACCATTTAAACTCATTAAGTTGTATACATTTCTAGTGAGCTTTGGAATATCCCACTGCCGGGCCCCTCAACAGTCCCGGCAGTTGCCCCTCCCCCCTCTCATCAGCCCTGTTGATACCCAAACGTCACCGAGGATGAATGAACCAATTGTCCATTCTTTATGTTTTCAATCTCATTTCCAATTTATTCCTGAAAAAAAGTCTACTTTTCCAAAAACACATTGACTATCGTAGCTGTAAGGTGAACTGTGCTCTATTTACTTATTTCATTGAATGTTTTTAAAAATATTGCAAGAGTTTAAGCTTATAATCTATACTCATCACTGAGATAACTTTACGACTTCAAACCACATGAGATACAAACTTGTTCGGATTTTATAATCAAAGCTTTCATTTCCACAATGCGTGGATTGAGTATCGCAGAGTCCAAGGTTCGATTCATTATGCAACTGTGGACGTATTATAAAAATGAAAGTTAATCCTTCTATACGGTTAAGAGTTGCCGCATAGGCGGCGAATGTCTGTTGAATAGTTGCCCTCCGTCTGTGTAATAGTTGTATATTAAGGTTAGGTATGCTCGAAACCCTAGGGGCTCTGAATGTATGTTTATAGTTGAGCACAAAGCTACACATTGGGCTACCTGTGCTCTGCCCACCATGGGTATTGAAACCCACTTTCTAGTGTTGTAAGTCGGCAGACATACCGCTGTGTTGCATAATCTGCCGTTCAAGTTAAAAATTCAAATTTCATTACAGTACGTGTATTGGCGAGGATTGACCCTTTGGTAGAGTGCTGGGTTTTGGAGCTGTTGAACCGGGTTCGAATCCATGCGATACTACATATATTCCCCGCACTTTTAAAATGGGTGCGTTGTAAGAGTGACAGTCAATCCCTTTGGTCATTATAATTCGAAATTAGGCATGACGGCAGATAGTCTTAGTAACCTTGTCATTAATACAGATATTGTACTTGTAATAAGGAAATATTCTGAGTAATAGAACAATCTTGATTTTCAAAATAATTAAAAATTAAACTCTTGCGCACCTATGCGGTCGAATGAAATGTATCGTTTTAACACTGACAACTTCTGAAGGAGTGCTACCAAAGTTTGTTTCCAAATAGCGCAGAATACAAATAAACAATTCAAAACCATTACATACGCGCATATATGACAAATGATGGTAAAAAGCTGAGGTAGAAATAGTTTTCGGGTCAAAACTATACAAAATATTTAAATATTAATTCATCTAATAAATAATAAAGGTACTTGCGCGCGCATGGCTTGCTCACCATGTAAGCACGTGCACTAGTATACGAAGACGAGCTGCATGTCAAGCTCCTTCTTGAAAAATTCCCAAACTGCTCAATTAGACATTCCGTTGCTATGCAGCTCGCATTGGTATACTAGTGCACGTGCTACATGTGGTTTCTGTTTTCTTTTTTTCTCTCTCTCTCATCATCTTTTGGAGTTCGCGTTGAACAGAAATAAATTAAAATACTTCCTACTCAGCTCTAACGCGAAAGTTTTGTTTCGTAACTGTGGAATTATTTAGCGAAAAAAGCAACATGTACTTTCTTTACGGTATGGTAAAACAGTGGTCTATGAGTGAAGCTCCACCACGCGGGGAGGAAGTGAGTTGCATTAGGATATATTTATTTAATACTTTAATGTCATTTTGCAATTTGTTATTTAAAAGGTAATATATGTAGAAAGACATACTAGATGTTTACTTATCTTGATAAATCTTATGTCCTTTAATTTGTCATTTATTTTTTTCGGTATTCAGTTGCTGTATAACTAATACTTGAAACCGTTGTTACTTGGTTTTAATTAATCAACTTCTAAGTTTGTATCTTTAAAGTTGTTGTATAACTAATACTTGAAACCGTTGTTACTTGGTTTTAATTAATCATCTTCTGAGTTTGTATCTTTAACGTTGTTGTAACGGTTTCAAGTATTAATTAAAAGATACAAACTCAGAAGATGATTAATTAAAACCAAGTACCGACGGTTTCAAGTATTAATTATACAACAACATTAAAGATACAAACTCAGAAGATGATTAATTAAAACCAAGTACCGCCTAATGTTGTATAATTAATACTTGAAACCGTCGGTACTTGGTTTTAATTAATCATCTTCTGTGTTTGTATCTTTAATGTTGTTGTATAATTAATACTTGAAACCGTTGTTACTTGTTTTTAATTAATCATCTTCCGAGTTTGTGTCTTTAATGTTGTTGTATAATTAATACTTGAAACCGTCGGTACTTGGTTTTAATTAATCATCTTCTGAGTTTGTGTCGTTGATGTTGTTGTATAATTAATACTTGAAACCGTCGGTACTTGGGTTTAATAAATCATCTTCTGAGTTTGTGTCTTTAATGTTGTTGTATAATTAATACTTGAAACCGTCGGTACTTGGTTTTAATTACTCATCTTCTAAGTTCAATGTTGCTATATAATTAATATTTGAAACCGTGGATATTTGGTGAAACTCCATAATTACGGTATTGGTGAAAACAAAGATATATATATATATATACATGTATGTTGTATATATGTTTCACAAATATTTCATGTATTACTTACGTAATTTATCTGATTATTCCTTTTGAAGCGTAACCACGAATGAAATATTTGTTAAACGTACAATTGTCATTCTTTTCCTCAATCCTTTAAAATGGCTTGATACGTGATACGTACTGTTTGAAGTTAAGCACAAAGCTACACAATGGGCTGTCTGTGCTCTGCCTACCACGGGTATCGAAGCCCGGTTTCTAGCATTGTAAGTCCGGATACGTACCTAAAAGGTTTTGTTTAAAGGTGATTTTTGTTCGACCTATGTTATGTGTCACTTTCACCGGTTGGTCAGAACATTGACCTGGAAGCCCAAATCCTTCTGGTCAGTACAATGGTGACCTGGAAGCCCAAATCCTTCTGGTCAGAACAATGGTGACCTGGAAGCACAAATCCTTCTGGTCAGTACAATGGTGACCTGGAAGCCCAAATCCTTCTGGTCAGAACAATGGTGACCTGGAAGCACAAATCCTTCTGGTCAGTACAATGGTGACCTGGAAGCACAAATCCTTCTGGTCAGTACAATGGTGACCTGGAAGAAATCTTGATACCTTAAGTATCTTACAGTAACGTGAAGCTGCCATAGGTCCCCCAGTGGCACAGAGGTATATCTGCGGACTTACAACGCTAGAAACCGGGTTTAGATACCTGTGGTGGGCAGAGTACAGATAGCCCATTGTTTAGCTTTGTGCTTAACTACAAGTAAAATATATTTGATTGGAGTTGTTTTGTGTGTTTTTGTTATTGAGCTCAAAGCTACATAATGAAATACGTGTGCTGTGCTCACAACGGGTATCGTCAAACTTCAACAACAACAACAAAAGCTGCCATAACCTCTAAATCGTCTGTAATTTGATGCAGTAAGTAACAATAACCTCGAGCTGCCATTGTCACAAAGACTCCTATTTATGATTATCTTTTGCATTTCATTCAGGTTATTTCCTCAGTTTCTTTAATTTTTGTCGGTCTTTCGTGTCAAAGATCACGTGACGTTTTTGTAGAAATCTGGTTGAAATTTTTAAAATCTTTGAAAATCACCGTTGTGTTTTAAGTTCAAGGCACTGGCAAGAAGCATTTTGGAATCCTTCGTAAACTCTTGAGATATTATTTACCAACAAATAGTGGTATTGTCCGTCACATTATTACGTACGCAAGGCTGAAAGGGCGAACACGTTCAGTGACGGGTTTCGAACTCGCAAGTCGAGTTCCCTATCCTCCATGCCAGACCTTAAGAAGAGTAAGAAGAAACAATAAGTGCATGATTTTCCAGAGAATGGCTAGTTTTTTGATGTTATATCTACAGGTTTCTTTATAAAATAGTGTATCATTTTGACGTTGTTTGGGTCGGGAGTGGCCAAGTGGTTAGGATAGCGGAATTTAGCATGATTCACTCCCCATTGCCGCTGAGATAATATATGTTTACATATCGTATTCCGCACTTTCTTGCCGTGAGTGTGTTATAAGAGTGGCTGTTCATTAAATCACACTATTCGATTAGAGTAGGCTTAGATAAGACAAGCCTAAATGTTAGTGCTGTTTAGTAGCTACTTTCATTCAACTATATCAGTTTAAACATTGAGAACGGCTAACGTAGATGGCCTTTGTTTAGCTTTGCGTTTTGTTTTTCTCCACTGTTATCCCCCGATGAGGCAGAGGTAAGTCTGCGATTTTACATTGCTAAAATCCGGGGTTCGATTCCCCGTTGTTGACACAGCTGATAGCCCAATGTGGCTTTGCTCTAAAACAAATAAACAAATTCTCTAGTGTCACAAAGTATCATATACTTGATACAGTTTTGTTTTTAACTTCAACCCTTTGCATTAAACAGTTTTCATGTATCAAACAAGACTAGTCATTCAATTGTTTTTTTTTCGAAAATTATTACAACAGAATATGACCGTAAATGTAGCTAAAACGCTGGACTTTGTTAAAAATCTAGCGTCTTGTTCTTTACAGTTAAAGCTTCTCCTTGTGATTGAACTGTCATTCAGTAATGTCACCCTAAAGAAAATAATATAAAAAGTAATATGTTTAAATAATTAATCGTTCCACTAGCAAAGTATTCATATTATACAGTTAGAGTACATAATCAGTGGAGTAACAAAATTGTTAAATTAACTTAAATGTGTAATCAGTGGAGTAACAGAATCATTAAACTAATTTAAATGTGTAATCAGTGGAGTAACAAAATTGTTAAATTAACTTAAATGTGTAATCAGTGGAGTAACAGAATCATTAAACTAATTTAA
>NW_013673247.1:23465-27376 GCF_000517525.1 Limulus polyphemus
AACTCAATACTTTCAAGATAGGCTTTTATTTGTACTTACTCACAGGTTAACTCAATACTTTCAAGATAGGCTTTTATTTTCAGTTCTTCAACTTAACTCTGTACACTTCTAAACCAGTTCTTCAACTTAACTCTGTACACATTCTAAATCAGTTCTTCAACTTAACTCTGTACACATTCTAAACCAGTTCTTCAACTTAACTCTGTACACATTCTAAATCAGATTTCAACTTAACTCTGTACAGAAATGAGGGAAAGAACAAATCTAATTTTATCTTCCAAAGACAGCAGGTGGCCTAGTGGTATTTGTTATGGACTGTGAATTCGAGAGGAGTTAATAGCTCACGTCCCATTGCTGCAAAATTGGGCTCCGAATTTTGGGGTTGGAGTGAGTTATAAGAGTGAAGATCACATTCTACCTGTTCGATTAAAGAAGCTCAATAGTGGAAACCGGGTGCTCTTGACTAGGTTCTTCCCTCTAGCCTATCATTTCAAGCTTAGGGACGGTTTAGCGAAGATAATACTTGTGTAGCTTTGCAAGAATATCCGAAACAAATCAAAGCTCTTTCAAAACGAATAAAAAACATGAAGCACGTAACTCAAACACCAAGCTCTTCTAAACTCGACATTTCAAGTAATGAGGAATAAGTATGGTCACTTTTAATAAATGTGATGAAATGTTACAATCACACTCTCACGTAATTCAACAATAATGTTCAACTTCATTGTTGGGTCACATATGCTACCCTGAAGTATCTCTGCTTTGGTGTCTCACGTCATATAACTTTTGTCTCTTGAATGACTAGTGGAAATGGCATTTCAACTATAATTCTAAGGGTTTTAATTTTTATAAGAATTTCTTATATTGACCTCGTTTGTATCAACTTAGAACGGACCAGGTATGATGATGATGAGATATGGTGTTGAGCAAAAGGCTTCGTTGACACCAACTTAGAACGGACGAAGTGTGGTGATGAGATTTGGGATTGAACAAAAGGCTTTGTTGGTACTTTTGTATGTTTGTTTGTAACTAAGCACAAAGCTACCCAATGGCCTATCTGTGCTCTGCCCACCACGAGTATCGAAACCCGGATTCTAGCGTTGTAAGTCCGCAGACATACCGCTGTGCCACTGGGGGGCGCTGTTGGTACCAGTTTAGAATATATAAGGTGTACTAATAAGCTCTTGTATTGAGCAAAGTTCTTGTTGGCACTACCAATAAAGGGAAATAATTAAAATTGTTTTTAAACTTTTTTTGGGGGGGGGTTGCATGCCTACACTTGGATTAGTTCATTAGTCACCGGGCTCTATTGTTTTAGAACAGTGATACCCAAACCCATGAATTGCGCCCCTTCTTTCTAAACATGCGTTTTCTTGCGCCTCTGCTCCTCCGTATAGCCTATTTATATGTGTACCGTACATGTTCTGCGCCTTTGCACCCTCGTATAGCTTATTTGTATGTATACCGTACATGTCGTTTCCCCATATTAATTATTATTGCTCTATTAATTAACAGTAGTTAATATTCGTACGGTAGTTTTTAGAACTTCATTATTTTTAAATTTGTACTTTCAGACATAACTTCTATTCTCCTACAGTCATAGTTGCCCTCTTCTCTACCGACTCTCCCCACCCCACAGTTCTAGAATACTCTTGCTCAGGCCCCCCAGTGGCACAGCGGTTTGTCTGCGGACTTACAACGCTAGAGACTGGGTTTCGATACCCGTGGTGGGCAGAGCACAGATAGCCCTTTGTGTAGCTTTGTGCTTAACTTCAAACAAACAAACAAACTCTAGCTCATTACGTTGTTGTTGTTTTTTTGTCACGTTACTCACACCGTATACTTTGTGTTTTTTGTCTCGTGCTGATGGCTCTACGATTTTACGTAGGCAATAGTCAGCTATGTTATTTCTGCTATATTTTTTTTTTTTGCTGCTCTGATTCTCCTCGTTAGATTTCTCTTGCTTTCAAGGTTCAACCCTTTCCCTACACCATATCGTAATTCCTCCTATTATTGGAAAACTAATGTCTTCCAGTATTCTGTTAGCAAATAAAATTTCCATCAGAGCGAAGTAACAAACGCATTAGGAGTTACATCATCTAAGTAAGAGAGGCTCTAACTGTAATGGCGTCTGTTTAATTCCCGATCAACGTGTTTACGAGCTGTTATTGTTATTGATTACTCTGGCGGAATGTTTTCCTCTTGACTTTTGGGTGAAAATTTATGTCTCGGCTTCTTCTTACACAGAAAAGATATATAGAGTAAGTACAAATAAAAACCTATCTTGAAAGTATTGAGTTAACCTGTGAGTAAGTACAAATAAAAGCCTGCCTTGAAAGTATTAAGTTAACCTGTGAGTAAGTACTTTAGAATGTGTACAGGTTCTTCAACTTAACTGAATGTGTAATCAGTGAAGTAACGCAATCGTTGATTTATTTTAAATGTCTAATTAGTGAAGTAACACAATCGTTTAATTATTTTAAATGCGTTATCAGTGTAGTAACAAAGCCGTTGAATTATTCTAATATTAAAATCGGTGTAGTAACAAAGCCGTTGAAATATTTTAAATTTGTAATCACTGTAGTAACAAAGCCGTTGAAATATTTTAAATTTGTAATCACTGTAGTAACAAAGCCGTTTGAATTATTTAAATGTGTAATAGATGTAGTAAGCAAGTCGTCAAATTAATTAGAATATATAATTATTCTAGTAAGAAAGTTGTAATGTTTGTGGTATTCTGGCAAGTCTTCAATTTCAATTATCTGTTTATTGTCATAATTTAAATAATATGATTTTGAGACCTTTTAAAGCAGATTGAAATATTAATCTATATAGGATTAAACTGTACAACTGTTTTATTTCGCTGTCTGATTAATAGTAATCTATTCCTAACAAAAGCCATGAAAGGCGCGCGCTGCGGGAAGAGTTGGGAGATTTCCCCAGCGAGGTTAAATGACACATTCCACTAGGCTATGTAGGGAAAGAATTAATCACCCTAGATAAGTGACCTTACATCATTAGAAGACAGATTACTACTTCATTACATTATTGCTTCGTAGGTTTTCATAAAGATCCCGCTGAACCCTTTTTTATTGCGGTTCTCCTTTCTCTCACTCCCGCTTAGGAAAGTAATAGACTGACGAGTAATTGTAGTTACAATCCTCTCTTCCGTTATAACTTAAATCATACGTTTCTGTTTCTTTTTTGTATCAATATGAGACCCTACACAAGTACTTCTAAACCAATTCTTCAACTTAACTCTGTACAGATTCTAAACCAAAATTAATTTAATGATTCTGTTACTCCACTGATTACACATTTAAATTAATTTAATGATTCTGTTACTTCACTGATTACACATTTAAGTTAATTTAACGATTTTGTTACTCCACTGATTACACACTTAAATTAATTTAATGATTCTGTTACTCCACTGATTACACATTTAAGTTAATTTAATAATTCCGTTACTCCACTGATTACACATTTAAATTAATTTAATGATTCTGTTACTTCACTGATTACACATTTAAATTAATTTGATAATTCCGTTACTCCACTGATTACACATTTAAATTAATTTAATGATTCTGTTACTTCACTGATTACACATTTAAGTTAATTTAACGATTTTGTTACTCCACTGATTACACACTTAAATTAATTTAATGATTCTGTTACTCCACTGATTACACATTTAAATTAATTTAATAATTCCGTTACTCTACTGATTACACACTTAAATTAACTTAATGATTCTGTTACTCCACTGATTACACATTTAAGTTAATTTAACAATTTTGTTACTCCACTGATTACACATTTAAATTAGTTTAATGATTCTGTTACTCCACTGATTACACACTTAAATTAACTTAATGATTCTGTTACTCCACTGATTACACACTTAA
>NW_013673247.1:27773-33041 GCF_000517525.1 Limulus polyphemus
TGAGTTAACCTGTGAGTAAGTACAAATAAAAGCCTATCTTGAAAGTATTGAGTTAACCTGTGAGTAAGTACAAATAAAAGCCTATCTTGAAAGTATTGAGTTAACCTGTGAGTAAGTACAAATAAAAGCCTGCCTTGAAAGTATTGAGTTAACCTGTGAGTAAGTACAAATAAAAGCCTATCTTGAAAGTATTGAGTTAACCTGTGAGTAAGAAATTCGTCTTACGAATTCGAAAATATTGGTATTGTTATGTGATAGTTTATCAAAACGGAAAAACCAAAGTAATGTTATGGTTACAGTGTTATCATAATAACAAAGGAAGAACATGACCGGACTAGGCGTGGCTTAGTTGTTAGTGTGTCCGGATTGTGAGTTCGAAGATTCGTGGTTTGTGTCCCGTTGCCGCAAAAACGTGTTTCCCAATTTTGAGTACGCTATAAGAGTGACAGTGAAATATCATTATTGGAACAAAAACGAGCTGTTGATTGGCTGCCTTTCCTCTTGTCTATGAGCCAAATATTAGGGATGGCTAGCCCTTGAGTAACATTGCACAAATATCCGAAAACAAACAAATAAACGAGCACTCGTTTTTTTTTATTACTTTCACTAGATTTAAAATAACAAAAAAAAATCCCACAAAAATGCAAAACAAATTTCCATAAATATTATACTTCTTTGTATCGCTAACAAAAAATGTTCTAGCTAAATCATTTGTCATAATTCCAGTGGATAAAAAAAGCTGCGGGAAACGGCATGTCATAGCTACGAAATTGTAGTGGGATTTGACTGAGAGCTAAGTTCTAAACACTTTAAATACATTTACTTAAGATTATGAAAACTTTAAACAATTATAAACTCGGATGAAAATCTAATACTTAAAAAACTACTCGTTCGAGTTACGTTAATTGCAAATTTATAAGAAATATCAATTTGTATTCAGAAACAATTATGTTAAAAAACTGGGCTCCGGCTCCATATCTAACTTCGCCCAGGAAATGACACAACACATTGTAAACTTAATACATTATTCCTTCCGTGTATTTCTTGGGTGGCAGTTGCATTTTTGTAATGAGGGACGTTGGGGGGGGCGAATTTGTATAATGGGGTAGAGTGTAAACCAAAAGGCAGTTTTGACATGGATAAGTCACTATTACTCCAAACAATACCAAGACAGAATAGAGGCTAAGGAATAGGCAGAAGACCGGACGCAGCGAAGATCCTTCTTAGCTGCTCTACAGACCACTTGCGGTCTGGAAAGGACTGATGATGATGCCTAAATTGATTGTTTGTTTGTTTTTAATTTCGTGCAAAGCTACACGAGGGCTATCTGCGCTAGACATCCCTAATGTTTAAGTAATCGACAAGAGGGAAGGCAGCTAGTCGTCACCACCCACCACCAACTCTTGGGCTACTCTTTTACCAACGAATAGTGGGATTGACCGTCACATTATAACGCTCCCCACGGTTGAAAGAGCAAGCATGCTTGGTGTGACGGGGATTCGAACCCGCGACCCTTAGATTGCGAGTCGAGCACCCTAACCACCTGGCATGCCGGGCCACCTAAATTGAGCTGAAGCCGAATGGGAACGTCATGTAGTTTTAAACATACAATATTTGACGTAAATGTACTGTTATCTGAAGATATAATGCTTAAGTTTACTCAATCAGGTTTTCATCTGATGTCTCGATAGAACGGTAGAAATATTTAAACTCAAATGGATATCAAGAATATCCAGGTTTCAGTTGCTTTAATAATGAAAATTAATAATTTTGCATGAATTATTATTATTATTATTATTATTTGCTCTGAAAATTTATAGCTAGTGGCGAGAACTATTTCACACGGATAATTTGTTAGAATTGGGTATCTCGTAATCTGCTGCACGTGGGCTAAACAGCAAAGCTAGAGACCCCAAAGTTCGGGTATAACTATCCCTAATTTATAGCTGCTGGCCAACGGGAGAGCAACCAATTAGAAGCACGTGCCACCTACACAACTATTGCCAAACACGTAGCGGGAGTGACTGCTACGTTTGTAATATAACATTCCCTCGACATAATGCGGCTCAAACCTCGGCCCTTGCGATCCGCAGTCCGGTACGCTCACCATTAGGACACAGTGGAATGTATCTCTTATTTTCTAGCACTATAAATATACTAACCCTATTTTAATTTTGATAAAAAATAAAGACGAGAGAGAGAGTGATGTATAATACTACAATTTGAATTATAATCTACAGTTTGATACTAAAGTTATCGACATAAATTCACGAAATAGTAGTTCAATAACATTTTGAATGCGAGTCAACAAACGAGATGACTTGTGACCCGTCTCGAAAGGAATTTGACCCAGACTGAAATACGAGATCGTATCTGGTAGAACTTTTCGTTTAAAATACGTTTAGTTTAATAAAATGTGCTACTCAAAAGCAACAAAAGATGGCGCTAGCTCGTCCTTTGAGATTTATTTGTGGGAAATATTTTTAGACATATTCATAAACAACAGAAAGCGGCATTGCTTACGATCAAACATACAACCACAACAGCTTTCACTATGCAAAGGGATATATTATAGTCAGCTACAATCTCCAGTTTCAAATAATATCAACATTTTTCTGTCGTCATCGGTTGGGAAGCAAAATGCAGTATTTAGTTAGGCTTAATAAAGCAAGCTTGCATCCGAGTTAATGGCACGGAGATACCAGTGGATAACATGGTGTTAAAGATAGCTTGAGTTATATTGTTATCTACAACTATGAACAGCTACAACCATTATGAAAGACTAATCTCTTCTTCCTAAGTCTTAGAAAGTCACTTTCCTGCATGTAATATGCTTTTCAGCTTTGTCTGGATTAGTCTCATGTGTAATTGGAAACTTTGAACGTGAATGTTTTTCGTGGTCAATAATTTTTTCGCATTAACGGTGCCGCAACCATGAATCTCTGGGCAACGTCAGAACATAGCTTTCGAAACTTTTTTTTTATGCTTAACTCAAACTTTGCTTTTAATTTATTGTCAACAAAATTAATTTTCTTGTACTGTTTTCAAATTCCTCGTTAAAACGTAATGATGCTGCTAACGCCACCTGGTAGAAAATATTCAATAACAAACAATTGCAACACTATAATACATTTTTATTGATATTATTATTATTATCGTAATATGTAAATGAACCATGAACCAAGTTCTTTAATTTGAAAAATGAGAATTTAGAACTCGTGCTGTTGTTCGCGTGAAAAACGTTAAAGGTGCGTGTCCATCGAGGGCAATCGAACCCCTTATATCAGGGATGTCAATCTGCAGACTTATTGCTGATCCACTGGGGGACTTAAGCAAAGAAATTAAAGTAAAATACAGCAGACAGGCGACCATTTTATCATTTTCATGGATATTGATACTTTTTTGTAATGAATGTTAACCCAGTCATTTCATAAGAAGTTAGGAAAGATTAAAGAAAAGGAAAAACGTAAGAATTCCTGAGTGTGAAAATACTCTCGACCTAAGATTTGTAGTCATTATATGGAGTCAAGAATTTGAGTTTATTAAATTTGTTTCCTTGTTAAACACAGAGCTACACAATTGGCTATCAGTGCTCTGCCTACCGCGGCTATCGAAAAGCGATTCTTAACGTTATAAGCCCTCGGACTTACCACTTAGCCTCCAGGGGGCAAAGTGTTCATTAACACACCCGACCTAAATTTAATATTAAGCCCCTGGAGTTACAATTCTGGTTGTTTTAATTAATCCACACTCTAATTTAATGATTATTACCCGGAGTTATGGTGTTGAGTGTAATAGTACTCGAGACATCAGGTTAATAATATAAAATTTTAAAATAACAATTTTCTAAACGTGTTGACTGAATGTGTCAAAGAAAGCGAAGATAATATTTTAAAACATTCTTTGACGAGAATCCACTGACCAATAATAATTAGAAAGGCTTACCACAATAGAAATAAGTTGCAAACTGAATTTAAACCTAACTTTGTACACCTTTTCCTTTAAAATTGTAGGATGATTTATTATGGAAGCATAACAGTGTGGCCCGGCATGGCCAGGTGGTTAAGGTGATCGACTCGCAATCTGAGGGTCGCGGGTTCGAATCCCCGTCCCACCAAACATGCTCGCCCTTTCAGCCGTGGGGGCGTTATAATGTGACGGTCAATCCCACTATTCGTTGGTAAAAGAGTAGCCCAAGAGTTGGCAGTGGGTGGTGATGACTAGCTGCCTTCCCTCTAGTCTTACACCAGAGTTGTCACCAGAAGCGGAAGAATTAAAGAATATTTTAACTCTGCCACACATAAAGATCTGTTTGTGTGGTTCGTTATATATTAATTAGCTTATGTGTTAACTAAATTGTTTAAAGTTTTTTACATGTTTCGTTTCAGCTTTAATAAGACACTCGAACGTCTTTTAAAGAAAAAAAAAATCCGAACAATTATCCTTTCTAGTTTCAATGTCGTTCGAACAATAAGGTGTTGATGTTGATTTAGCGCGGAAATGACATCCGCGCTCCGAGGGGAATCGAACCCCGGATTTTACCGCTGACCCACTAAACAGTAAGTAGATATGCCTGTTAGTATGTAATTTCGGGTATGCGTCTTTACTCATGAGTAACTGATGTAAAACTTTATCAACTAACAACGAAAGAAAATTACACTAATCAGTATTTCCACAACTGTACAGGTCCAATACGTCACTGTTTAATTTAATTTTTGTTTTCACGTAGTTTAACTATTTCGTTTTCTAGAGCTATTTCATGCTAAAAAATTAACAATTTAACAATGTGTTCATATTCCTGTTTCAAGCATATGCTAGATAGAAGTATTGGTTCCATTAGTGGAGCCCAGAAAACATTTACATAGAATTTGTTTTTTAAAACGTGGATTTGCAGACTGAAATGATGAAAAGAAAACACATAAAATGGAAGATTAAAATAGAATACAAAACATTGAGAATAAATAGGAGTAATAACGGAAAACAGGGGAGGAAAAAGGTGGAAATAGCAAGATGATAATAGAAGATAAAAGTGCAAAAAAAGGAAGAGATGAGAAAATCGGTAATAACGACAAGAAACAAATTTGATGATAAATGAAAAATAATAAGGACAGGAATGGATGACAAATGACAGAGTGGAAACAAGGATACAAACGACTCGTGGATAAAATAAAAAGAGTTGGCGATACAAATTCGATTTTGTAGTATATACGGTTCTTTTTCGATGACGAGGAACCCACTTTGAGACTAATAATGGTTGGAGACGGCTTG
>NW_013673247.1:34041-38666 GCF_000517525.1 Limulus polyphemus
AGGTACCTTGTCGAAACGTTGTACATTTGCTGTTATGTTAAACTTATATTAAAGTTTTTCTTCAATACCCATTCAAGCCATCTCCAACCATTATACGGTTCTTTTGTTAATAATATCTTGATAAAACAAAAACTAGACTTGTTTTAGTGATGTCAAAAAATCATCTACGGTATTAGTCGGCATCCAAGTGTTTAAATATTTCTACAAAATATATAATAAGAATGTACTTGCTGTTTTTATTTGATATTTATACACATACTTATAATTTAAGAACAACAAGGGACCTGTTGAGCTATCTAGGTCGTCCCATTCACTACACTGAACTTTATAATGAAAATAAAATATTCAAAGCCAGTCCTTATTATTAAAATATTCATCAAGCCTTCCCCTAAGCTCCCTTAAATTAACCGCTTTTGCCACATCTTAAGGCAACCCATTCCAAAGACCAACCACCCTGGTCCGGCATGGCCAGGTGGTTAGAGTCGCGGGTCTGAATCCCCGTCACACTAAACATGCTCGCCCTTTCAGCCGTGTGGGGCGTTATAATGTGACGGTCAATCGCACTATTCGTTGGTAAAAGAGTAGCCCAAGAGTTGGCAGTGGGTGGTGATGACTAGCTGCCTTCCCTCTAGATTTACACTGCTAAATTAGGGACGGCTAGTGCAGATAGACCTCATGTGGCTTTGCGCGAAATTCAAAACCAAACCAAACACCCTGCTAAAAAAATAAAGGTGTTTTAACTGAAGATGCCCCCTACCATGACAAAATTTATTTTTGAGTCCACTAGTCATCAACACTCTCAATTCCCTTAACAATCTTAAACACCTCAGTCAGATCCCGTCAATTTTTTTTTTCAGGAAAAAACAATTTCAAAAATCTTAACCTCTCCTTGTTTGACAATCTTTCCATTCTACGTTTCATCCTAGTAGCATTTCCTTTGGATGCTTTCCAAAAAGCCAATGTCTTTCCTAAGATAAGGAGCCCAAGACTAAACGCAATACTTCAAATGTGTCCTAACCAATGACTTATACAACAAAGTTATAACTTCTTTAGATTTGTAATCAATATTTCTGTAGATATAACTTAAAATCCTACTTGCCCTACCAGTAACATTGCTTGGATAGCTTATGAGACTGATCAACTAGAGCATCAAGACTAAAAGAAAATTCAGCCCTGCGTTATTCTTTTACTAGGAGTGCAAGCAAATAAGAATATGCCGACATATTGACAGTTTCTGAATTTGGCAGGTATCAGTTATTACTAAACACCTTTTAGATACATGACATCTTTATGGTATCAGTTATTACTAAACACCTTTTAGATATATGACATCTTTATGTTATCAGTTATTACTAAACACCTTGTGACAATCAAGGGGAAGCGTTTGGAGGGAGTGGATCTGGTTGAAGATATCAGATTTATGTAATTTTTACAACTTCTCAATGAAACTTAAACCTCAAGTTCGTATGTGTTACGCTAGTGTTATAAAGATAATAATAAAGATAAAAATAAAAAGACTCAAGAAATCTACGCGTAAATAATCCTTATTGAAAAAAAAAGAATGACTTGCCTTAAAATAAACCTTTCATACGTTCTGTCTCAGCTTACCATTAACTGTATATTTGAATTAACTGGAATTCACTTTAGAGAGTTGCGTCTTATTCCTAAGGAAACGATGTCTGTACAATTATACAGACAGGTTCTAGTAGGATAACGTTGCACGAAATCCACGCGCTCAAAAACTCTTCAAATAGCTTCATAAAGCGCATGCGCCTTCTCTACCATTCCAAACTCGTACGATGGCCACTCGATATTCAACGAAACAACGAGAGATAGCTTTAAAAAGACGTTTTATATGATGGTTTTCTTATGCCTGGCTGAGGACAAAGTAGACAACGTCAATATCTAAACTTTGAAAGAGAGGAGTAACTAGAAATCACGAGTTGAAAAATTATACCCCCCCCCAAAAAAAAGAATGAGAAAAATCGAATAAGGATGACTAAACTACGAATAAAATCGGAGAAAATATTAAATATGGAACGATTTTATCATCTACTAACATTAATTATAAAAACTTACAGACGTTTCTCGTGTTTTTAACTCTGAAAATAAAGATGTCATGTATCTAAAAGGTGTTTAGTAATAACTGATACCATAAAGATGTCATGTATCTAAAAGGTGTTTAGTAATAACTGATACCATAAAGATGTCATATATCTAAAATGTGTTAATAATAACTAATACATACAGATGCCATGTATCTAAAAGGTGTTTAGTAATAACTGATACCATAAAGATGTCATGTATCTAAAAGGTGTTTAGTAATAACTAATACATACAGATGCCATGTATCTAAAAGGTGTTTAGTAATAACTAATACATACAGATGCCATGTATCTAAAAGGTGTTTAATAATAACTGATACCATAAAGATGTCATGTATCTAAAAGGTGTTTAGTAATAACTGATACCATACATGTCATGTATCTAAAAGGTGTTTAGTAATAACTGACACCATACAGATACCATGTATCTAAAAGGTGTTTAGTAATAACTGATACCATAAAGATGTCATGTATCTAAAAGGTGTTTAGTAATAACTGACACCATACAGACGCCATGTATCTAAAAGGTGTTTAATAATAACTGATACCATAAAGATGTCATGTATCTAAAAGGTGTTTAGTAATAACTGATACCATACAGATGTCATGTATCTAAAAGGTGTTTAGTAATAACTGATACCATAAAGATGTCATGTATCTAAAAGGTGTTTAGTAATAACTGATACCATACAGATGTCATGTATCTAAAAGGTGTTTAGTAATAACTGACACCACAAAGACTGTCGATTACACAGGCCTGCGAACTTAAGCTTCATAAAAGTTATTTTGGTTTTAATAACGGATTTTCCATAATTCAGCTACTCAGATTTCGAAAATAATATTCGTTTTTTTTCTATCGCGTAAGGATTTTTTATAAACCGGGAAGAAGAAAAATTCTTACTTAGGTTAAATTATTATTTCGTTTACTACAATGGACATTTTTTTATTATTATGTTTGTTAACAAAAATACAAACAAGCTGAAGAAAAGGGAAGAACGTTGATGTAAAACGAATATGTATCCTCATTCATCCTGATTTTTATTGTGAAATCTACGTCTTTTAGTCTCAAAACTACGTGTTGTGGTCTTTCTTTTATGTATTGTGTTATGACGTTTTGTGAAAAATCTGTACGTGATGGAGAAAAATGGATATCAGTTTAAGGCAGCTAGTCATCACCACCCACCGCCAACTCTTGGGCTACTCTTTTACCAACGAATAGTGGGATTGACCGTCACATTATAACGCCCCCACGGCTGAAAGGGCGAGCATGTTTGGTGTGACGGGGATTCGAACCCGCAGATTGCGAGTCGAGCGCCCTAACCATCTGGCCATGCCGGGCCCATTGTGGTATTATACAACAGATTGACTTTACCAAGCTGTCGTCATAAAAAAACAAAAACAATAGTTCACCTATTTTTATTTATTTTTGTGTGTGGGAAGAATGGGGCGATCTTGTAAAATTTACAGATGATTAAAAGGGCTGTTACACTGTTGATAAACTACAATATAGTTTAGTCGCTGGAGTTAGTAAAACAACTACGATATAACAATACAATACTGTAGACAGAATGCTGATAACACAGGCCTCCGATGGTTTTTATTGTCTTGAAATTTTTACATGTTCTACACTAATTCCTGTTCTACGCTGAATCCGCCTCTAGTCTTACACTGCTAAATTAGGGACGGCTAATGCAGATAGCCCACGCGTAACTTTGCGCGAAATTCCAAACAAACCAAGCTATAATTACGCAACCTTTCCCCTAATCACATATTGGAAACCGGTGCTATACTGTAACCTTTTTAACATCACTGAATTACCAAACATGATATAGTCGTTATTGAGTTTTTCTTTTCTTAAAAACCAGTTTAACAGACGAAAATTTGCTGGATTTTGACATTCTCTATTCAATAAGACTTCACACCTGAACTTATTGGTGTATAATTTATCCTTTTAATGAATAAAGAGATGTAGGGTTTTATTTTTATTTGTGTTTAAGTGCAAAACTACACAATAAGCTATATGAGCTTTGCCCACCACGGGTATCAAAGCTCTATTTTCAGCATATAAGTTCTAAATCTTATCACCGAGTCACTAAAGGTCACCTCTGAAAGCAAAACAGTTTTAAAAAGAACTAATTTAAAGTTCTGTTTTCTAGATAGTGCATGTTCAACAGTTTTATTTTACTTCCAGTCTGTATTTATATTTTGTATTTATGATAAAACATCTAAGGGGAATATTTTGTGGTATCGTACAGACTCGAACTCTGCTCGCCAATTCGGAAATCCAGAGGTCTAATTCAGGACTAGCCTTGGCCTGTATAAATGATGTTGAAACAGTTATTTTTGCTCTCGGTGAGGGTGTTTGGAATTTATAAAGACAGTGCTAACAAAGACAGATATGCTGAAATGTTGTAAAATGTTAAAACAGAGTAAAATGCTGAAATATTGTTAAAATGTCAACAATGCTGAAATTTGTTGAAATGGTAAGATTGGCAAAATGCTGCATTGTGGTATTGTTTG
>NW_013673248.1:0-6683 GCF_000517525.1 Limulus polyphemus
ATTATTGTTACAGATAACTACGTCGTGTTCAATTTTACAACAATGAGCATGCAAACTTTGTTCTTCAATAATAATAATTATTGTTACAGATAACTACGTCGTGTTCAATTTTACAACAATGAGCATGCAAACTTTGTTCTTCAATAATAATAATTATTGTTACTGATAACTACGTCGTGTTCAATTTTACAACAATGAGCATGCAAACTTTGTTCCTAAATAATAATAATTATCGTTACAGATAGCTACGTCGTGTTCAATTTTACAACAATGAGCATGCAAACTTTAATCTTCAATAATAATTATTGTTACAGATTACTACGTCGTGTTCAATTTTACAACAATGAGCATGCAAACTTTGTTCCTCAATAATAATAATTATCGTTACAGATAGCTACGTCGTGTTCAATTTTACAACAATGAGCATGCAAACTTCGTTCTTCAATAATAATTATTGTTACAGATAACTACGTCGTGTTCAATTTTACAACAATGAGCATGCAAACTTATATTTTTTACTGTTAATGTTTTAACTTTTTACTTTTATTTTAGTTCATTCTAGTTAACAATGTTTTACTCATTATTTCATACCTTATAATATTTATGGCAAATTGAGTCCCCGAATTATTTTTAATTATTTTTATAATTCTCTTCATCCTACTACCTGACTAATTATTTTACTTCATACACAATTTTTCCTCCCTGTACCTCAGCGACAAGTCTGAGGTTTTTTACACTGCAAGTGTGGTTTCGATATCCTCAGTGAGATAGATAGCCCATTATGTGATGTGCTTAACAGCAAACATAAATTCCGAAGTTGCCTCCGAAGAAGTAAGTTTTAACTTCTGAAAGCTCTCAGGTTATTGAGTTTCTTATTTTTTGTTATAAACTTTAACACTTAAATTCGTATAGGTAGTTATTTTTAAGTTTTAACTTACAAAGAATCCCATTTTAATATATTTCACATAAACCTATACAGTTCGTATCATAATAAAATTAAATTACACGGGCTTGCAATGGTTTTATTTTCTTGAAATTTCTATATGTTCTACAGTAATTCCTGTTCGCTGAATCCGAAAATGATATCCATTTTTTTCCGTCACAGATTTTTCACAAAACGTCATAACGCAATACATAAAAGAAAGACCACAACACGTAGTTTTGAAACTAAAAGACGTAGATTTCACACAAAAAATTATAATAATTTTATCTAAGTAAAAAAGCCTTACGTGATAGAAAAAAAAGTAATATCATTTTCAAAATCTGCGTAGCTGAAGCATAGAAAATCCAAAGCAACTTTTATGAAATTTAAATTCGCAGGCCTGTGTTATCTTCAATATTTTTCACACAGATGTTTTAAAGAAGCAAAGCCAACGTTTAAAAGTCCACAATAAATATTTTAAATGAGATTTTCTTCAGTTTCCAAACACAATAAAAATCGTTTTACTTAATAATGTTACTGTATAAAGATAATATTAATGCTTTGAGACTAGGAACAGTATCATACACTCTACACGTTTCGACGTCTTAATGAATCTTCATCAGTATTTTAGTACACAGTTTCATTTTAGACATCTAGTGTGTATTTTTAACATTTGGTTTTATTTCTTTAATACATCTGTGTGAAAACTTACACAAGTACTGCCTTAATCTTAATACTCAATATTTTTATTAAACTTGAATTCCTAAATATACTGACCTTTGTTAACTTGTGTTAACAGCTATTAAAATCTAAAACTTTCTAAAGTTTAATCCAATTTAGATTACAAAGTGATTAATATATTTATATTCCTGAAAATTCTCAATAAAACTCTTGGTAAATCTAGTTTTAAAACTCTAAGTGCTGCGCCATCTAACAGCGGTGTGAGGAGTTTATCATAAGACCTTATTCAACACAGATTACCTTCAAGGCTTAACCCTACCAGCCTTGGCTCTTTGCTTTGTTATTTTCAAGTAAACACGCGATTCTATAATAAAAAAGAGTATTGATAAACCTAATCCGGTAGACAGACAATAGAAAGCACCTCGAAGGTCTTCCACCGCGAGTGGACGAAAAGTGGACGGAAGAGGTGTGGCACATCTTTCGTAGTTTCTCATCATCATCTCGATCCAGTATCCAAACAGATCGTTGTCTACCGCCATGGAGATTCTAATGGGACATAAAATAAAATTTTAGGCACAAAACTTTTTTTTGATCACTTTTTCTACTGAAATCACGATGTTTTTTTATTGTTGTTTTTTTCCCGGTGAACAGGTTTTTGTAAAAATTAATTGGTAAAAAATACTGCTCGTTTAAAGCACTGATTGTTGAATTTCATATAACCGAAATAGTGGGTTAGTAAAAACAAAGTTCTAATAGTTTCTATAGATTGTTAGCTTAATTTTATTAATTACAAGCTGAAACACCCGTCAACTGAAGTGAATGTTTGAACTTAATTAAAACACTGTAAGTTTAACAGCAATCATATATTTCAAAGTAATAACTTGAACATAAACTTTATCTCAAAATCTTAAAATTATAACAAAGCTTCTTCATAAACAACATTTACAGTTTGCTTTCCATCTATCAACAAATAAAGATTTTGAGGTGATCCCACCCTTGAACACCCTACGTCTCATTGACCATGAGAAAATCATGGTTGTTTGAGAAACAATCCAGCAACTTTCATACTTTGATCTTGAATCCCTTTAGAATATTCAATGTTGTCTAAAACATCAACCTGCTAAGATTGTTTGAGATTGACTCAATAGGCTGGGAGTAATTAACCAACGTTAGTTTCATCTGAATTCCAGTTGTGTAGTAGTCGTGTGCTTAAAATGTTCTCAGGCCTAACATAGCGTGGCGGTTAAGGCACTCGACTCGCAATCTGGAGGTCGCGGGTTCGACATCCCGTCAGCGAACATTCTCGTCCTTTAGCCGTGAGGGACGTTATAACGTGACGGTCAGTTCCATTATCTGTTGGTAAAATAGTAATTCAAGAGTTAGTGGTGTTGGCTGGCTACCTTTCATCTAACATAACTCTAAAATTAGGAATGGCTAACGCAGATAGCCTGCGAGTAGTTTGAGCGAAATTCAACAAACAAACCAAAGAATAATGGTCGTAGATATTAGTCCTTTGTTGCTCATAATAATTCAGCTTCAACCACTATTTTGTTTAAACACTAGATATATATATATATATTTAAAGATTAAATTCAATCACTATTTTGTTTAAACACTAGATATATATATATATATAAAGATGAGATGTGTGTTTGTTTACACCCTAACTCCTCCGAGCCTATTGGACCTAATTTCAACCTAAAATTTGTATGTAATCACTATGAACTATGGGGAATGTCCTAAAGATGTCAAAATTGAACTTAAACCTATTTCCATTTTGTAAAGCCCGCCTTGGCAGGAATCTATCTTTTACCCGATTGTGCGTGAATAGTACTGTAAGATAATGGACCATATAGATAGATTCCTGACAACGTTTTCCCGATTGTGCGTGAATAGTACTGTAAGATAATGGACCATATAGATAGATTCCTGCCAAGGTTTACAAGATTGTGCGTGAATAGTACTGTAAGATAATGGACCATATAGATAGATTCCTGCTAAGGTTTATTGAATCAAAACCAAATGCACGTCATTAGGGATGTCAAGCAGTTAAACAAGGTTATTGTAAAACACTTTTGTTTTTAAATAACAGCACGATTATTATAAAAGTTCCAACTCTGACCATCAGGTTTTCTATACCTATGGTGGACGCAGCACAGATAGCCCATTTTGTAGCTTTGCACTTAACAACACACAAGTAAAACAAAGCGAACTCTAGCGGATCTTTGAAACGTATCTTTGATCATTTTAACTTATTCAAACATCTGCTAACTTTTGCTTTATCCGAGTCTTCAAAACCGTTGGAAGATCTTTCCTCATGACTGCTACCGTAGTCTTGGTTAGAAATTTCTTTTTAGCCATGTACAGAGTACAATATCCGTTTTTGTTAAAACGATTGTGAATCACCGCCCTCATGGTTATAGACTGTAGAGAAACAGCATGTGTCCTCGCTTCTACTTTATCAATCATTTCTTCGCTTAACAATTCTCTCACTGGTTGTCTATGCTCTGGATTCGTAGATACGACATCCCAAAGTCGCTTGTACACCCCTTGGTCTTCTTTCTAGAAGAACAAGAAGTACCTAAGTGTAGTAAATTATAAATACAGAATATCGATTTGTATGTCCTAATATAATTGTTCAATTTCTGGTTTCCGACATAACTTTAAAGTAGGTTTCAGTTTTGTTTTGTTTTTAAACTTCGATAAAGATCACCTTTATAACCGACTCTAAGAAACTTCCTCTTTCAATGACGGGAGTAACTTGTGGTCGATCCAGAAGATCCTCCAAACTATCAATCCTGTCTGTGGCTTTTCTCAACGTCAGTTTTGAAATTAACTGTCCACTGAATGCTGTCATGGTTACAAAACAACCAACTAACCAAACCGCGATCAGAATCCGTTGTGAGGAACGGGAAGGCACGTTTTCAAAACCTGTTGGTATATAAAGAAATGCAAGTTACTGACACTGTAGAAATGTAAGTTACTGACACTCTAGAAATGTAAGTTACTGACACTGTAGAAATGTAAGTTACCGACACTGTAGAAATATAAGTTACTGAGACTGTAAAAATGTAAGTTACTAACACTGTAAAAATATAAGTTACTGACACTGCAAAAATGTAAGTTACTGACACTGTAAAAATGTAAGTTACTGACACTGTAGAAATGTAAGTTACTGACACTGTAGAAATGTAAGTTACTGACAATGTAAAAATGTAAGTTACTGACACTGTAAAAATGTAAGTTACTGACACTGTAGAAATATAAGTTACTGACACTGTAGAAATATAAGTTACTGACACTGTAGAAATGTAAGTTACTGACACTGTAGAAATGTAAGTTACTGACACTGTAAAAATGTAAGTTACTGACACTGTAAAAATTCAAAAACAAACAAACTGAAAGTCCAAGAGTTAGCGGTGGGTATTGTTAGATAGCTATCTTACCCCTACTCTATGTCGGTTCAAAATCGGAGACTGCTATACACAGATAGCCCTTATGTAACTTGGTTCGAAAGTCCTAAACAAACAAAAACTAAATCTGAAGAACACCGAGTGAAATCACTTATATTGAATGTAAGAATATATAGAGGACCTCAGCAGTAATTGGTGGGATTAATTATACTACTGATAACATTTTTGTTAACATTATTAGAGGCCTTCTAAACAAAAAACTCGTGGACCCACAAGCAATCAGCTATAATTTGTTATAAAAAAAACACACTGGTAGATTATCTAGTTTTCACTTTGGTAGATTACGATTTTCTGTCGTTTACTTTGGAAGAATACAATTATCTATTGTTCATCTAGAAATATTAAAATTATCTATTGTTCATTTTGGTAGACTAGGATTATCTATTGTTCATCTAGAAATATTAAAATTATCTATTGTTCATTTTGGTAGACTAGGATTATTTATTGTTCATCTAGAAATATTAGGATTATCTATTGTTCACTTTGGTAGAGTAAAATTATCTATTGTTCATCTAGAAATATTAAAATTATATATTGTTCACATTGGTAGATTACGATTATCTGTCGTTTACCTTGGAAGAATACAATTATCTATTGTTCATCTAGAAATATTAAAATTATACATTGTTCACATTGGTAGATTACGATTATCTGTCGTTTACTTTGGAGGAATACAATTATCTATTGTTCATCTAGAAATATTAGGGTTATCTATTGTTCACATTGGTAGACTAGGATTATCTATTGTTCATTTTGGTAGACTAGGATTATCTATTGTTCACCTTGGAAGAGTACAAGTATTTATAGTTCATCTAGAAAGATTAGGATTATCTATTGTTCACTTTCGTAGATTAGGATTATCTATTGTTCATCTAGAAAGATTAGGATTACCTACTGTTCACCCTGGTAGAGTAGAATTATATATTGTTCACTTTTTTTTAATTTACTTTGCAAAATTCAATGACATTCATCCATCTGTCTGAAGACCAGACTATACTATCAAAACGAAACGCTATCTTTAAACAGAAATATAATCTCCTTTGAAACTTTAAAGAAAAATGACAGTTCTTCCTTTTGTAAATCGCCCCTCTCCATCCCAGGGGCTTAGTGATAAGTTTACCTGCTTATAAGGCTAAATATAGGGCTTCGATACCCATGGTGGGCAAATTACAGATAGCCCAATATGTAGCTTTGTGCTTAACACTCCAACTTCTTCTGTAAACATATTTTAAACAACATCAATTTTAATCATCTTTCTTGTATCTAATACTAAACTACATCATCCTCACCTTGGTCTTGTATCTAATAATAAACTATCATCTATCTTGTATCTAATACTAAACTACATCAACTTCACCTTGGTCTTGTATCTAATACCAAACTACATCATCCTCACCTTGGTCTTGTATCTAATAATAAACTATCATCTATTTTGTATTTAATACCAAACTACATCATCCTCACCTTGGTCTTGTATCTAATAATAAACTACATCATCGTCACCTTGGTCTTGTATCTAATAATAAACTATCATCTTCAACTTGGTCTTGTATCTAATACCAAACTACATCAACTTCACCTTGGTCTTGTATCTAATAATAAACTAT
>NW_013673248.1:7683-16359 GCF_000517525.1 Limulus polyphemus
CACCTTGGTCTTGTATCTAATAATAAACTATCATCTTCACCTTGGTCTTGTATCTAATACTAAATTACATCATCCTCGCCTTGGTCTTGTATCTAATAATAAACTATCATCTATCTTGTATCTAATACTAAACAATCATCCTCACCTTGGTCTTGTATCTAATTTTAAACTACATTACCCTCACCTTGTAGTAAAATACAAATACAGAAGTTCCACCATTGTTCTAAGACTCCAGTTGTCTCCTCTTCAGGGAGTTGTGTCTCTTTAACAAGTTCAAAAATCCAGCTGACAGCCGACAGACAACTCATGCTGACCAGTAGTGTGAGCCAGACCTAGAGTTAATAGAAGCTAACGAATTAGCGATAAACAAGTTAATTAATTTGTTGTTTGTTTATTTCTAGATAGGTCATGCTGGTTTGAAATATGTATAGGTTACATCATACTTATGTGTTTTCTACTCCCGTATATTTAGGTTACATCATACTTAGATTTTTTCTACTCCCATATGTATAGGTTACATCATACTTATGTGTTTTCTACTTCCGTATTTTTAGGTCACATCATACCTAAATGTTTCCCACTCCCATATGTATAGGTTACATCATACTTAGATTTTTTCTACTCCCATATGTATAGGTTACATCATACTTATGTGTTTTCTACTTCCGTATTTTAGGTCACATCATACCTAAATGTTTCCCACTCCCGTATGTTTAAGTCACTTTACGTTTAGGTGTTTCCTATTCATGTATGTTTAGGTCACATCATACTTAAATGTTCCCTTCTCCTGTATGTTTGGAACACATCTTACTTAAGTGTTCCTTACACTCATTTGATCTGATATCCTTTTACTTAGGTATTTCTTACATTCATATGATCTGATATTATCTTACTTAGGTGTTCGCCGTAAGTGTCTAAGGTTTCGTAAGGTTTAAATTATATAAAGTTTGCAAGTTTATCTTATAATTTCTTATAAACATCTCGTTCTATATTTTCATTAAAATAATGGGATACTGCACAGAGTCGTGTAAACGCTGATTTATTAAATTTGCTAAAAACCATGCATTAATTACGTCATAATTTACTTGAAGAAATGATACATATTTGTTAGTTTGATTCACATAGAGGAGGCTTATACTTACCTCCCAGTTCAAGGAGAAGAAGAACCCAAAAGCATTGTTCTCCTCAGCTGGACTAGCTACCAACAAGCCTTGCGAGTCAATCGTTAAAGGTACTGTAAAGTCCGCTACCTCAAGTCTGTGAAGGTTGGCTGAGGCAGGGGTCACAAGGAACTCTGCCTCCTGAACAGAAAATTAAAAAAAAGTTATAGTTATGATGTTATTGAGTCAAGGTCCTTATTGTATGCAAATGGTTGTCTAGCACAAAATTACACGAAACATGCTTTTTCGCAAAGTAATAAGGCTTTATCCAACCACAATATATCAAATACGAAACAGGTATTTCACAACGTAATATAGACTCATCAATCGCAGTATCTAAAAGTCCAAATAGGCTGTTCATAACGTAATAAGAATTTATCCAACAACAGCATATCAAACACGAAACAGGCTTTTTACAACGTAATAAGGTTTTATTTAACCACAATATATCAAACACGAAACAGGCTATTTACAACGTAATGAAGGTTTTATTTAACCACAATATATCAAACACGAAACAGGCTATTTACAACGTCATAAGGTTTTATCTAACCACAATATATCAAACACGAAACAGGCTTTTTACAACGTAATAAGGATTTATTCAACTGCAATATATATCAGTCTATTTCAACAACGTTTATCTAGTAATGAACACTTGAAAGCTTATTAATAACTAGAATTTTTTGTTTCTTTCTCTTTTTTGCGCAAAGCTACTCAAGGGATTCCTACACATAATCATCCCAAATTCTGAACTGATAGACTTGAGAGAGGTCAAGCTAGTCAACAGCACCCACCAGCAAGTTTTGGGAAACACTAGTTTGGCCGAATAGTGGATTTTGACGGTCATTCTTATAGTGCGGAGTTCGTTTTTGTGGTAACGCTAAGATATTTTTTTAGGAAATTATATTGGACACCAATTTTGCTGAAGAGGTTCAAAATTGTCACTCCACATATAATAAATAATGAATGTGGATCAATTTGCTGATATTACCCCTGAATACCTAATAGTGGAATACCTAATAACCCTGAATACCTAATAATGGAATACCTAATAACCCTGAATACCTAATAGTGGAATACCTAATAACCCTGAATACATAATAGTGGAATACCTAATAACCCTGAATACCAATAGTAGAATACCTAATAACCCTGAATACCTAATAGGAGGGGTATTAGATATTCCACTATTAGGTATTCAGAGTTATTAGGTATTCCACTATTAGGTATTCCACTATTAGGTATTCAGGGTTATTAGGTATTCCACTATTAGGTATTCAGGGTTATTAGGTATTCAGGGTTATTAGGTATTCCACTATTAGGTATTCAGGGTTATTAGGTATTCCACCATTAGGTATTCATGGTTATTAGGTATTCCACCATTAGGTATTCAGGGTTATTAGGTATTCAGGGTTATTAGGTATTCTTAATACCTAATAGAAGAATACCTAATAACCCTGAATACCTAATAATGACGAAACCCTGCACAAAGACCAAAGACGAGAACGATAGAAATACACCGAGTTAAAAGAAATGCAAATAAACCTTTATCGAATTACAAGTTCTACATTACTGAGCCCCCCAGTGGCACAGCGGTATTTCTGCGAACTTACAACGCTAGAATACGAATTTCGATACCCGTGGTGGGCAGAACACAGATAGCCTATTGTGTAGCTTTGTGCTTAATTACAAACAAACAAACAATACATTATTGATGTATCTCTACCGGAAGTTCGTTTGGTAAAAAAAAAAAAAATTAACGTTCTGTGGCACACAATATATTTATGAAGTTGCACATTTTAGAATACAAATAGTAAAAGGAAATATTATGATTACAAATGTGTGTGCAATTGAGAATAGGAACACCGTGGATGATCATGGAAAAATAAATGAACGTGAAAGCTAACCCAAAATATACTAAATGTTGTGATTGTGATGGTAATTGTTAGGGGTCCAAACTTGCCGTGAGGTGCTCAGTGGCTGACCTGGGCACCCATCCAGGTGGTCCTGAGCATAGATGCCCAGTTTGTTACTTAGAAGAATGCCCTGCTGGAGGAAACGAGATTCAAACCATGAAACCTCGTATTCACAGTCCGAGCACGCTAACCTATTAGGCCACGCACGCTTCAAATATATAGCTTTATTCCATGTTAAAAATTTTGTTTATTGTGTATTTGTTATTATTAATGATATTAACTTTGGTGGTAAGTCTTCCAATGTATCGTGAAAATGTATTCTAACTCAAACTATAGTGTTGTTGTTTTTAGCGAAAAGCTACACATTGGAATCCAACCTCGGACTTGAACGATATGAGTCCTTAAACTCACTGCTATTTCACCAGCAATATGGTTAAACAATAATTTGGGCAAACATTTTTTTATGCCTGGCAATATAGCGTGACGTTTAAAACAGTTCACAAAATCTAGCCCCCTCCCCAGTGGCACAGCGGTATGTCTGCGGACTTACAACGCTAGAATCAGGGTTTCGATACCCGTGGTGGGCAGAGCACAGATAGCCCATTGTGTAGTTTTGTGCTTAATTGCAAACAGAGGAACAAAGACTTACCTTCCGGTGCAGCAAACCAATCATTCCACTCCAAGTACCGTTAGATTTCTTGGACCCCCACTGGTGGTCTTCAGGCTGAATAACGGTGTAGCTAAGAGACACGTGACGAAATAAAACTTACCTTCCGGTGCAGCAAACCAATCATTCCACTCCAAGTACCGTCAGATTTCTTGGACCCCCACTGGTGGTCTTCAGGCTGAATAACGGTGTAGCTAAGAGACGAAATAAAATTCAGTGATTCGATACTGTCACAATTTTGTTTTAGTTTTGTCTTCTAGAAGTAAAAATTAATAAGAACTTTGATCAAAAATAGACTAACTCTTGCGATCCGGAACTAAAACCCGCTTTGTAAGTTAATGAAATCATTTCTACTTAATAAACTATTGCAAATAAATAATGTCATAAATCAAAACACAAGAAACTTAAGATCTATGACGATTGAATACCGTCATTGTTAACGATATTATCGGACATAATCCCAGTAATACCTCACGAGGTTCGACTAGTTTCGGATAAAGCCTAGTCTAATTTTATATAGCAATCAGCGATATAATAAATTTATACACAGTTACGTTGTTTATCGATATGTTTGTTCTCGATGTGGACGAGATTATGCGGGATCGACCATGTGTTGTTCAGAACAATGTATACAAGAGCATCTGAAGCCTAGTTCTGGTAATTATTGAAACAACTAGAGATACTTGGATCAGAATAAAAGAAGCTCTGGCGATTCAAAAACTGAAACCAAAATTGAATTCAAATTCATCATATATATAATCAGAAACGGAAATTTTCATTCAGAGCTTCTGTTTGAAAACTTATCGAAATTTGTGACATTTTACATTATCTCTTTTGGTGCTGCTTTCAAAGTCTACTACACAAGAATACAGAGAACTAGTTATAAATATCTGTATGATAATCTAAAGATCAAATTCTTGTGAAATTCTTATTCAGTGATCCCAAGCCGTCGAGTACTAATGGGCACTTCAAACATGTCAAATTTCTCGAGTGTTTCAGTTAAATTGTGTGGTATATTCAATATAGAATATTTATATCAAAATTATGTTCAGTTTATTGTATTAATTCAGTATAACGAAAAATAATCACGAACTTAATATATTAAGTTTCCAAAAATATTTTGGTAACAAATTATTAACTTTAAAATTTGAATGGACCTCCAATAGAATATGCAATAATTGTTTTGTTTATATGATGGTCTTTTGTATAAGTACCTGAGTATAATACATCAGAAAGTATTATTGAGAACCATCTCAAAAGAATATGTACAAGCCAAGCGTTCCTTGTTGGGGGAACTGTAATAAATAAAGCGTGCGCGTAACAGCTGGCAAAAGATTCAGATAATGATAAAGGCAAGTAAAATTTTTTTTAAAAAATAGCCATGCAAATAGCTCAAACCAAGATATATATTAGCAAAGAGAAATAAAACAAATATCAAATTAATTAAAATTATTTAAATTGATATTTATTTACAAAATTAGTTGAAGAATAAAAAGACACAAATGTGGTTCGGCGAAAATAAAAGGAAGAGAGCTCAAATGTTTATGATAAAAGCAGTTAACAAACGCAATACCTTTATTAAATGGAAGAGATTAAAATATTGGTGCCTCACAGTGGCATAGCAGTATGTCTGTGGACTTAAAACGCTAGAAACCGAGTTTTTATATCCGTGGTGGGCAGAGCACAGATAGCCCATTGTGCTTAACTACAACCAAAAAGAACACTGGTTGAAAACGAATATTACAATGGATAGTATCTCTCAAACTTTTATCACAATTGAACGGCATCGTTTAGCAGGCGTGTTTCGTAAGATAATTACAATGATTATGCATTAAACAGAGAGAAATGAAGCTTTTCACGGAACTGTTGATAATTTGTATCATTCCAGAAACGGAAACTTTTAGCTAAAGTGGAACTGATTACAAAGTTTGATCCTGGAATCAATGAACACTTTTATTGGTCCACAAACAGCGAATCAGGTCGTCATTAATTGGGTTCTGGAGTCCAGACTGAGCTAATATAGATTCTCTCAAAGACGTTGTGCGTGCAATTTTTAAAACAAAATTAATCTGGGAAGACCTATTTTGTAATGGCAGATGTATACTCCTGATGTACCTTATCAAGAAGAGCACCTGTTAAAAAACAAAAGTGGACACTTTTTTTTTTTTTTTTTTGCAATCAGCAATTTTGAATTTTAATAATTACGGGTTAAATAACCAATATTTTTCTTCATTTACAATAACCTACATATCACTTAGTCTCCGCTGTGGGTAAGCGATAAGTTCACGAACTTATAACGCTAAATTCTGAGGTTCGATTTTCCCAGATAGCCCATTGTGTAGCTTTGTACTAAGACAACAACATATTAATTACATCCATAAAGATATTTTAACAAGCTAAAACTGGAAATGCTTGTTTATCAGTTTGTTAAGTACAAAGCTGCACGATAGGTTATTCATGTTATGCCCACGGCAGAGATTGAGCCCTGAATTTTAGCGTTATAAGCCTTCAAGTTTGCCTATGTGCATCGAGGGACATCTGAGCTCTGTGGACATCTTTAGATTTTTCTCTCCTTTGAAAACTCAACCGAAATAAGAAGAACTATTATACTTCTACCTATTCCGGTGTAAAAAATCTATTAAATTCAACATTAAATTAAATAATATTAATTTCTATAAATCATAAATATGAATAAGATCCACAAAGAATGTTAAAAGAATTGAAATGTATTAATTTGTTCATCTATTTGGTGCGTTTTGTTTATTTATTTTTTTCTCTCTAACAAAACCAAAACCTACCTAAAATTCAAGTTTGTGGCTATAAAATGAAGGATTTCCGCCATTGGACCTCTGACCGCCAGACACGCCCCAATCTTATCCACCTTCACAAAAGGTAGCCACTGTAGTGAAACAAACATTGGTGTTTTAAGTATGAAACTGATCTATTTTAATCTGTTAAATTATCGACTGATCTAAGGAGTAAAAATTAAATTAAATGGAGTGAATGAACGTTCTGACCGATTATTTTAAACTGTTAAAGTATCAACTGATCTAAGGAGTAAAAATTAAACTAAATGGAGTGAATGAACGTTCTGACCGATTATTTTAATCTGTAAAAGTATCATATCCAGCACCATTCGGAGAAAAAATATATATTAATACAGTTTCGGTGGAAATTACAAGGTGAACTGGAATTATCAGAAAAAAATACATAAATACTCGAGAAAATCATTATTTTAACATTTGCCCGCGTAGCATGCATTGTATCTGTTTAAAAACAATAAACAGATAGACAGCCTCATGTTTAAACTCCACTTTAACCCTCGTTAACATTCATATATAACGGTTCACATTACTGAGTTGTGGAATAATCCAATTAAAATACATCCAGCCATATTAGAGTTCCATTATTTTAAAGGATTTTTCTAAATTTTTTCATCTGTTTCTATTAAACTCATCGTGGATACTAAGATTAAACCTTTGATATAAAATTAATACGTAATGAAAACCACTAAAACGTTGTTGTGACAACGTAACTAAGTCGAGAAAAACTGCATAAAACTACTGTAATGTAAAACATAAGGAGATAAGCTGTTAAACACTGTTGTAAAAATGTGAGTAAAACGTAAGAAAACCCTAAAAACCACTATAAAAATACAAGTAAAACATAAGGAGATAAGCTGTTAAACACTGTTGTAAAAATGTGAGTAAAACGTAAGAAAACCCTAAAAACCACTATAAAATACAAGTAAAACATAAGGAGATAAGCTGTTAAACAATGTTGTAAAAATATGAATAAAACGTAAAAAAAAATAACTATGAAAACGAAGGTATAAGATGTGAGGAAATATATTGTCTGAGAAGCGGATCTGCAGTAAGAAAATAACATATATTTCTGGTTGTGTTAAACCTGTTTGTTTAATTTCTTAAACAATATATATTCATTAAACAATATTAAATAAAATATTTTACATCATTTTCACATCGTTAAAGACTGGCACTTTATCTGACTGTTTTAGTATATAGTAGACGCAAATAATTATTTCTATTTACACCCACCTCCTCCGCTACAACCCTGATATGTCGTGCTTGACTAGGCGTGTTTCTGAGAGGGAAGGAATAGGCCATACTGGTGTTGCAACTGGATTGTCGGATTGGAAATATCCTCTGAAATATGGGATCTATAGAAATATAAACATTTAGAAAGTATGTTGACGTTTCTGAAACAAACATGGACGCGTGTTTATCAAACTGATTGCTCTTTACTTGTCGTTATCGCTTTTTTTTAATAGAAAAAAAAAAACATTTCTAAAGTTCCTGATGAGGAATTTTTCAACCTACAAATCATTTTATGGAAAGTTTAACTAAATGACCAGGTTCAGATAACTTTAAGTTATTGACCAGAGTGAATTCAATCAGCAAGCATCGTGTCTTGAGCCTTAGGCTCTTCGACATGCAGCTCAACACGCTAATCGTTCGGCCACACCCAACTTGAACAAGAAACTCATTAATATAGATAAAAATAACGTAAAAAATTCCTTTGCTTTATATGCTGCACGTGTAGCATTAAAAACTTGCTGCGTGATATTAACCGAATATTATTAGCTGAATCAGAATTACTGTGTATTTTTTCACAAGTTTAAATAACTACATTTGAATATGAGAAACCTATCGGTTAGTGTGCCTGAGCTGTGAATACGTGGACTCGTGGTTAGCATTCTGTTACGTTGGGTGTGTTGTAAGTGTTATAATCGAATCCCAATATTCGGTTAGACGAAATTAGGTCAAAAGATGGTGTTGAATAGGGAAGGCCTTCCCTATGCCCGGCATGGCCAGGTGGTTAGAGCGCTCGTCTCGCAATCTGTGGGTCGCCGGTTCGAATCCCCGTCACACCAAACATGCTCGCCCTTTCAGCCGTGGGGGCGTTATAA
>NW_013673248.1:17175-18741 GCF_000517525.1 Limulus polyphemus
AGTCGTTGTAAAACCGTAGACTTATCACTGTTCCACAAGGGAACTGGTAACAGTTGGTACATAGGGGTGTACTTTCTGAGAAACATACAGAGTTAGTCGTTGTAAAACCGTAGACTTATCACTGTTCCACAAGGGAACTGGTAACAGTTGGTACATAGGGGTGTACTTTCTGAGAAACATACAGAGTTAGTTGTTGTAAAACCGTAGACTTATCACTGTTCCACAAGGGAACTGGTAACAGTTGGTACATAGGGTTGTACTTTCTGAGAAACATACTGAGTTAGTCGTTGTAGGGGTGTACTTTCTGAGAAACATACAGAGTTAGTCGTTTTAAAACCGTAGACTTATCACTGTTCCACAAGGGAACTGGTAACAGTTGGTACATAGGGTTGTACTTTCTGAGAAACATAATTTATTCTCTTTTTATTATGTAAAACTGTAACTTTTAATATACCTATCTTATTTCAGTTACATTGACAATGGTATAGAATGTGATTTACCAATTTCAGAATTACTTACTACGCTTCATTATATGTATAAACAATAACGTTTATTGTTCTTATAAGGAAATGTGCATCCTTGATGAAGTCGGAAGGTTTTCTGGTCTGAATTGTTGCTCTACTTACTCATTATAAGAAAAATCTAAAAATATGGCGAACAGCTTTCAGCCAATCAAGTTACAGAGAGAAGAAAATGCACATGCTCTGTCTCGATAAAGGTGGGTCTTTTTTTTTTGTCTGTCTCTCACACACACACATGTATGACGTCAGCATTAATGTAAACGTGGAAATATTTGTTTGTTTGTTGTTTTTGCTTGTCATTAAACACAAAGTTACAGAAAAGGTTATCTGTGTTGTGGCCACTGCAAGTATGGAAACCCGATTGTTAGCGTTATAAGCCCCTCACACTTACCGCTGAGCCATCGGAAGGCAACTTAGGAATGCGTCTAGCAATTAGATTTCTAAATTATATTTCGTAATTTAAATAAACGACCGGTAAAATTGTTTAATCTTATCTTAGTCATCTCCTCCACCCCCCGGTGCCTAAGCGGTAAGCTTGAGGGCTTATAACGTTAAAATTCACGGTCCATCCTGAAGGTGGGCACAGCCCAGGTAGCCCAAGGTGCAGCTTTGCTCCTAAGAACAAACAGATACAGAGTTTGATTTTATTTGTTTAAGATTTAATTTAAAGGCTGTTTGTTTGTAATTAAGCACAAAGCTACACAACGGGCTATCTGTGTTCTGGCCACCACGGGTATCGAAACCCGGTTTCTAACAAGTTACGTTGCGAAACGTTATTACACCAATGTGGATTCTCTCAGTAACTTTCATAATTCCTAATGTTGAAGCTTATCTGGACGGTAAGTACATTTTGAATTTTAAGTTATCAGAATTTCTTAGTAAGTACATTCACGTAAGACGCTCAACGTGAAACCATATCACCAACCCATATTAAACGGAAGAATATGGTTTCTTTTGGAAACCCAAAAATAATGGGTTAACGGTAAGCTTCAGAACTTACATCCCCCAAAAAGGTTAACGTTAAGCTTCAGAACTTATAACAACC
>NW_013673248.1:19741-21504 GCF_000517525.1 Limulus polyphemus
CAAGTGGTGTTATCATTAAATTCTGATACCATTTCAGTGATAAAAGCCTGTTGTTGTACATATATCATGCGGCTTCTTTTTTTCTTCGAATATTCGCCAAAAATCAGACGTATTTTGATTAGAAGCCTTAATTTTGAATTGAAAGATTGGAGGGAAGGCATCTGGTCAACAGCAACAATCGCCAATTCGTAGGTTACTCTAATAGAATAATGAAACCTAAACCCCACACCCCATAGGCTTTTTTTGAAACGTGCCATATCACAAAAATGATTTTATTTCGATTATTATTACGAAATTAAAATGTCATATTACTTATAGATCTCAAAAAAATGGATACAAATTGTTCAATGCTCAGTAACTCGAAATCGTCAAATGTCTTTTAAAAAAAGTATGAATTGGAAACTTTTACCAACCCCCACCCCTTTGTTCCACCGAACTGGACACGAACGTGTAGCGATAAGATTTCCTTTGAACAGCAATAGTCATGGCCTAAAAGTGCTGAGTGCGTGTGCTAGCAACGGGACACTAACCATAAATCATCAGATAACCACATCGTACTTCCAGCATGCTACGTCATCGATGTAATTCTACTGTTGTTGATTAAAGTGTAACTACAAGTAAACAAATGAACAAAAATAAAAGCGAAATTAGGAATAAAATTTTTAAAATACTCTAAATTTCCGAAAGAAAAATATATTTTCCAAAACATTTTATTAAAACCAGACTGCGCGTGATTTCAGTGTTTTTAGTATGGCAGAAATGTATTCCAAGAACTCCGAAGAAAAAGTTTAAAAACTATGTTAAACTAAATAGATTTTACGTGAATCTAATTATCACACGTAATAGGGATATCCAATGTGTGTGTGTGTTGTGTAAGGTATCATTCAGAACGAAAGCATCAAATACCATAAATGGAAAACCGATTCTCTAAATTTATAGGATTTTATTTGTACATTAAAGTATAGGTTACAAAGATTCTTAAATATTGCATGTTATTTAGTCACGGATTCAAAATGATAGCTGATGGGATTGGTAAACATTTGATTGAGTACCTTTAATGATGTTTATGTACATTAGACTGAGTGTTAGAGAAAGCATTCATTTGCCATCTCATACTTATATATATGGCTCGTTTCGCAGAGCAGGTGAAACGATTGTATTTACAAGAATAGGAGACATAATTAAAGTTGCTGTCAAATGTTTCGTCTTTGTTTCATTGATCAGTTTTCTAGACCGTAGGTATATAATTATATCGCTAAGTTATACATCAATTCTAACTACGACCACAGAGATATAATAATCACCTCCATCAACAAACTGACCGTTGCTAAACACATGACAACACAAAATTCGATATACGTAATTCACCTGATGTCGTGTTTACTGATGTTTAACGTTTCTTGAAAGAAATGAATAAGATTTCAATTAGATCTTTTAGGCTGAAACATGTAGATAGATTCTACCAAAGGTATTCCGTTTTATACATATATATATATATTTGCGTTTTTATTGAAAACGGGTGATGGTGGTTTTTGTTTCTTGAGATAAATATCAAGGCTACAGAAACTGATTATGGTTTATTCCCACAACACATTTTTATTACATTAAAGAGGCAGCCACCCCCCCCACCCCCCCAAGTGACACAGCGGTACGTCTGCAGACTTACAACACTAGAAACCGGGTTTCGATACCCGTAGTAGGCAGAGCACAGATAGCCCATTGTGTAGCTTTGTGCTTAACTTCAAATAAGCAAGCAAGGGTAA
>NW_013673248.1:22273-23447 GCF_000517525.1 Limulus polyphemus
AAAAACCCCAAACAATGAAGACATGCCCTCGGTGTTTTCTTTGCTAGTTACTGCCCTGGATATGCCCCATTTTGCCCCTAACTAAATCTTTCTTTGTCCCTTTTGCCCTCCCTCCAAAAAAGAATCCTAAAGACGCCACTGCGGATATTTTAGAAACGAAACGTAAGAAATGCTTTCTGTGAAAACAAATATAAAGCAGAACATTCACCAAATATAATAAAAACTCACCATTAACATGAAAGCTGCTACCCACCTCCCTCCACCCCCACTGGCACAGCAGCAAGTCTGAAGGCTTATAATGCTAAAAACCGGGTTTCAATGGATGTAATGAGCACATCACAAATAGTCCATGTTGTAGCTTTATGTCACGTGTGATTTTTAACAGAACTAGTATTCATTTTAAGGAAACGTTCTGTCATTAGCGAACTAGAGTGAAATACTGAATTTCGTTTTTCGAATTTCTTACATGTTGTTTGTTCTTAGAACTATATTGAAAAATTCTTTTCGTCAGCAGTTTTGTCATATTCCTATCTAGATGCTCATAGATATTTGAAGAATTATCATCACTAGGCTACAGATGCTCTAAACGACACGTGCTTGATCCCACATAATCTCGTCCACGTCGAGAACATACATATCAATAAACAACATAGGACCATTGAATGTCCATTCTTGTAGCGTGGTGGCTGTGAAAAGTGAGTTAACACAGAAATAATATAAAAATAAACAAAACAAATGTGGAGTACATTACATTTTCTAATTAAAATTGATATTATGTTAATATTTCTATTCAATTAATAAGAAATAAAACAATGGATTTAAAAAAAACGAAATATAAAATTGGAGTGAGGAAGTTACTCATTCCCAGCTGTCATAAACTTGTCTATCTTTTCTCTGATGGAAAGGATGTTTTATAATTCCTTTATAGTTGTACCTGTTATAATGCAATACATTGCCTACATTCCAATACCTGTAATTAACCAAATTTGCACTTTTATTAATAACCAAAACAGCACATTGAAATCACATTATTTTGGACTAAAAATTCAGAGGGATTTTATTTGATATTTGTGCCACATCTTACCACCATAAAGAAAAGATGTTTATAATAATAATGGTTTGGGGAAAATAAATATCCTCACTACACTTTAATTAGCAGATAATAATAGATTTT
>NW_013673248.1:23457-28531 GCF_000517525.1 Limulus polyphemus
TCACATCTCACCCCTTCTCATACGTCCATCACCGTTACCAGAGTCAATATTATGGCGAGGTAACGCTTAGGTTTCGAGTTATAACTTCCAATTTTATATATACATGTGTGTGAAGAAAACCCCAAACAACGAAGACATGCCCTCGGTGTTTTCTTTGCTAGTTACTGCCCTGGATATGCCCCATTTTGCCCCTAACTAAATCTTTCTTTGTCCCTTTTGCCCTCCCCCCCAATAAAGAATCCTAAAGACGCCACTACAGATGTTTTAGAAACGAAACGTAAGAAATGCTTTCTGTGAAAACAAATATAAAGCAGAACATTCACCAAATATAAGATAAACTCACCATTAACACGAAAGCTGCTACCTACCTCCCTCCACCCCCACTGGCACAGCAGCAAGTCTGAAGGCTAATAATGCTAAAAACCGGGTTTCAATGGATGTGATGAGCACATCACAGATAGTCCATGTTGTAGCATTATGTCACGTGGGATTTTTTAACAGAACTAGTATTCATTTTTAATTAATATTTTATTCACTTTAATTAATAACCAAAATAGCACATTGAAATCACATTATTTTGGACTAAAAAATTCAGAGGGATTTTATTTGATATTTGTTCCACATCTTACCAGCATAAAGAAAAGATGTTTATAATAATAATGGTTTGGGGAAAATAAATATCCTCACTACACTTTAATTAGCAGATAATAATAGATTTTTTTATGAAGGAAATGAAGTGAGTGCTATCAAGGGACTGATAAAAAAAATCCCTAAAATACGAGTTTTAACCAAACTTATATTACTGTATTTGCAACAAATACTTCTAATTCTATTTTTAGATTAAGAAGAAAAGGCCGGTGAAGATGGAGTGGTTCCTCCTGGATGGTACAAGTACCCCAGAGTACTGAACCGACGTTAAGGGGACATTTTCAGAACCCGCGCTTTCCAACTTCACTGTATGGGCATACAATTGATGATCACGTGCCAGGGTCAGAGCAATTAATAAGGAGGAAATCATACGGATCCCAGATTTTGAAGTATGATACCACACATACAGCTCCAGGCTCGGCCCCACTGAATATTTGAAGGAAAGAAGACTACTATATAATGTATTTTTTATATTCAAGAAATTGGTGTTATTAAACTCAGACACCATTCACATGTACACAGACCTGTCAGTTGCATAAGTACTTCAACTGCTTGATATCTGTAATACTAATGTACATAATTATTTATTTTTTATATTTAGCGAAATTGTTTTGTCAGATATCATGTTTATGAATGAAATGTCCCAAAATGTCGTTATATACAAACATTTTGTGCTTCCACCTAGTGACAGAAAATGAAACTATTATGAAATATGGAAATAATATATGTTTAAACTGAACTCACTGCTAAGTAGTAGTTTTACTTTATCTTATTTCCCCACAAAAAGACATGCGATAGAAAAACAGAATAACATTACTGTTATATATTAATTAAACTGGTATATATCCCCCTTTGAGAAAATATATTTTTAATTACTACTTTCAAAAGATATAGTACAGAAAACTTAATTATATGCTCTTATCATACTAGGGAAACAAAATTTAAGAGATTGTGAATACCAATGTCTATTTTAATAGTATAACAAATAATGACTTTTTTAAGTAAGTTTCATTTTTCATAACTACTTATTTATCTCGAAAATATGAAGCTAATAAATGGGAAAATGAGTGAGAAAAACAAGAGCATTAAGTGTACTTTATCATGTCAAGTTTACGACATTAAAGTCAAAAGTTTCATGTTTATACTTTTTATATAAATTAAATAATTGAAATATATGTTCTGTTTTTACTTTAAAAACTTTCTAAGTATTTTATTGTAGCTGTTAATGTAAGAGACATTTCTTCTACATATCGCGTAACATTTTCGCCCAAGAAAACTTTAGTAACCAACTTTGAACATCTAAAGTTTCGAATGGTATAACTGGTCTTTCTAACCATATTAACATCACTGTTTATTGAGGTCAACCATGTGATACAGGATATGTATGCTTAAATGTTCACATGTGTACATACATTTGACCTTTTCTCCAAATTTTTTCACCGATGGTGTCACAAATGTTAAAAGAGCTTCACTCCAATCCAACTGGAACAAAAGAAGGAGATTTTTTTTATCAGTATGGCATTATTCAACACAAACTTCTTGGGGGGCAAGGGCTATTTTGAAACTGTGTCTTAATCCAATTAATGCAATTTTTGAAGATCTTTTGTTTACATTTATGGCTATATTTACAATGTAATTGTATCATTTCTTATTATGTTTGATCTTCTTTTGTCACCATGGTTTTACATCCACGGTCTTTCATTTCCTCTACCATACATCTGTTGTTTATTATTAAAGAAGGTTCTCGAATAATCACAATCTTCAGACAGTTGATGGTTTTGTGAGCTCGAAACGTTTAGTGAGTTTTTGTGATCCAAGATTCTTGATTTTCGAAGCAAATTATACGATCCAAATGGTCGGAGCTGTGATTGTGGCTTAAACCTTTGAATAATACGTGACGATTTAATATAATCTTTCGGTAAATTATGGCACGTTCAAACATTTCTGCTATTGCTGACTCGTTGTAAAACTTCTTTTTTGTTTTTGTTTTTCCTGATTGCTTATCAAATTATTTACACGTTAATTGTTTTTAAACATATATATTTCTCTCCAAGCTATAATAACTGTAAAGACAAATAAATTATTTTATAAGATCCTTAAAATACATTTTGGTTTTCCAATATCATATATCACATCAGCAGTTTCGAGATGCTCATAAATATTTGACGAATTATCATCACTAGGCAATAAACGTTCTAAACCAGTGTTTCCCAAAGTGGGAGCCGCGGGCCCCGTGGGGGCGTGTAGATTTTTCTGGAGGGCCGTCAAAGAATGGGCCGAAAACAAAGACGTCGAATTGATTTTAATTCTAAATAAACAATAAGCCCATAAAAAAGTATGTTGAGACAATTAAATTACAGGATTGCTTCATATTTTGAGACGAAAATAAGATAACTTCCATAAAATTAAGTGTGCATTTAATTGCTCATCAGTCTACAAATCTAACCCTAATATAATTAATTGTAATGGTCTAATTATAATACATATAAATTGATAAGAAAAAGGCAACATTAAATTACAAACATACAATTTAATGGAAAAAAATACTTCATAGACATCATTAAAGTTCGGTAGTAAGTTTGTTTGTTTGAAGTTAAGCACAAAGCTACACAACGGGCTATCTGTGTTCTGCCCACCACGGGTATCGAAACTCGGTTTCTAGCGTTGTAAGTCCGCAGACATACCGCTGTGCCACTGGGGGGCGCGTTAGTAAGTAATTCTGGAATTGGTAAATCACATTTTAAGGCATTTTTTATAAGATGAGGGCCTCAAACTAAAATAGTTTGGAATCACTACTATAAACGACACGTGGTTGATCCCGCATAATCTCGTCCACATCGAGAACAAACATATCAATAAACAACATAGGAACATTGAAAGTCCATCCTTGTAGCATGATGGCTGTGAAGAGTGAGTTAACACAGGCTAGTAATGGTATGACACTGTTAAAGTAAAAGGTTCTAATAACAGGAATAATAATCATGAATCAGTGGTTGAAAATACCCTAAATAAAACGTTTAATGTAATTAACAAAGGTCTTCGGGGTTCACATTGCAGCACTAAGTATGTTCTATACTTAGTTGTAGAAAATATTATGCTCAGTAAGTTTGTTTGTTTCTGAATCTCGCGCAAAGCTACATGATCTATATGCGCTAACCGTCCCTAATTTAGCAGTGGAAGACTAGAGGGAAGGCAGCTAGGCAACATCACCCACCGTCAACACTTGGGCTCCTCTTTTTACCAAGGAATAGTGGGATTTACCATCACATTATTTAACAACCCCACGGCTGAAAGGGATGAGAATGTTTGACGGGATTCGAACCCTCGACCCTCATATTGCGAGTCTAGCACCCTGACCACCTGGCCATGCAGTAATCATATAATGTAATAAAAATAAATAGTTAGAAGCAGTTCGATTTAGCTCATTTTATCTAATAATTCTAAACGCCAGGATCTCACATAAGTTCTTAGCTTATCCCGATTGATTGCGTTTCCCTTGATCAACTATCTGCGAAGATTAATAATATTTTTGTATATTTAAATATTTTCCTGTTTTATTTAATATATTCTTATCAAAAATTTTAAACTTCTCTCGATCTTCCTCAACCGACGTTTAGTATTAAGAAGTAACAGCGAAGGTTCATTTTTGAATTTCTAAATAGCATTGTTGCTCACGTACTATAAGCTCTGGTGCTATATTTTAAATAGTTAGAGAAAAAAAGGACAGGTGGCGACACATTCATTAATTCTAATTATTTTTACACTGTTTTTGTGTGTGTTTTGTATTTATTCCGAAAATGCTGAAGTCATAAATTCTTTGTACAGTGGAGGATAGTTCTATTGTTTTAAACTTTCGACAGGAATAGAACTAATTAATGGTTGTGTATTTTTATCTCATTTTTAGAAACTTGAACAATATTCGTGAGATATACAGAAAAGCTGAATAATTTAGGCTATGTATCAGTAAATATACTGTGTGCTTCATTCTTACGTAAAACCATTCAGTGTGCTTGAATCGTAAGTAAAACACAAATAAAAAACCGGCAAATCTTGGTATATCAACTGTGGCAGGATAAACTTGTATTTTTTTCAGTCACTTTAGGTGTGAACATCGACTAAGCTGGGTGAAGAAATATTCCGATCTTGCCAAATATCTTATCATCAAGAAGGAACTTCACCAAATGCAGTTTATAAAACAGAACAGCGACAAATGACAAAATATATTTCATTAAATTGATTGAAAAAAGGTTGTTTAAATATCGGTTAAAGCAGTGTGACTATCTCACAAAGATAGTCCTAATAACTTGTTTTATTTCATTTTTATCAACTTTAATTTTATTTCTTATTCGTCAACTCGTATTATTTTAACCTCCTTTTTCTTAAACAATTTCAGCCGGTGGAACAGCGGTAAGTTTAATGGCTTACA
>NW_013673248.1:29298-33733 GCF_000517525.1 Limulus polyphemus
AAATAAAACTTTAATTAAAGTCAGTGTTGCCTGGTTACCCCCAGTGTATTAAATAAAACTTTAATTAAAGTCAGTGTCGCCTGGTTACCCCCAGTGTATTAAATAAAACTTTAATTAAAGTCAGTGTCGCCTGGTTACCCCCAGTGTATTAAATAAAACTTTAATTAAAGTCAGTGTCGCCTGGTTACCCCAGTGTATTAAATCAAACTTTAATTAAAATTTTCATTCTGATATTAAACGAACAAAACTTTAGGTTTAATCACTCTCAATAGGAGAAGCATATATAGGATTGAAGAAATCACTCAGTGGTTAACGTAACGGGCTGAAGTACGTAAAGTCCATAATATGGTCACTGAACACGCTTCACTCGTTCTGTATAGTTATGAGAACTTTGCGATGAGTGTGTAATTATATATGAACCACATTATATCTGCTATATCCACTGCCAACGAGGCTTTTCGCCAATACCAGGATTCTTCAGGTTGAATACTATGACAGACACAATAGTGATTAAGATGCTTTTTTTATATTATCAAGTTGTTTAAACAAAGTTTACATTTATATCAATGCTAGACAGAGCAACTTAAAACAGTGAAACATTAATAAACTGCCAGTGGCTAAAACCAATAGCAATTTCGTTATGCTCGGTAAAACAATGATAAATATTGGAACAGCTCCCTCTTTATTTTTCTTATTACCATATTTGAATACAGATCATTTACATGGCAAATTGCGTGTTCGTCCATCACCGTGGAGCTGTGTTCCTGTCATTGAAAATCGGTAGGAAAAAGACCATTGTTATTTCCTGACACGAACATAAAAGAAAATGACCTAATGACAAATTCACATTGGGGGGGAGGGGGGGACTCTTTAATTACTGTTATTTCAGGATATACTGATGGACTATACTGTTTATGTCTTAATGTCGATTGAAACCGGAAACGTCGTTTCAAGTGTGCTCTGCCCACCACGGGTATCGAAACCCGATTTCTAGCGTTGTAAGTCCGCAGACATACCGCTGTGCCACTGGGGGGGGGGGGGCTAGAACGTTCTAGTTTCCTTCTAGAAGATTCTCATCTGGGGAATTTAATAAAAAAAAATATAAACATTTCAGCACAAATGAGTCGGGAGAACATTTTGAAATATCCGTGGGTTTGTTACACACCAATATATATATTTAGATACATTTGGTTATTTTTGTATGGAAAGTTAACAGATTGTGGAAAATATGTAAATTAAACTAACGGTTTAAGGTTTTAGATTTTTGTGCTTCAATGTACTTGAAAAATAGTATCTGCATAACTAGTAACACCACTTCTCTGTTAGTATTGGTTGAGCGTGTTCTAGTGGTTAACGTGCCAGGCTTCAATCTACTTGAAAAATAGTATCTGCATAACGAGTAACACCACTTCTCTGTTAGTATTGGTTGAGCGTGTTCTAGTGGTTAACGTGCCAGGCTGTGAATCTGAGGGTCTATGGTTCGCGTCCCACTGCCGGAAAATCGCGCTCCACACGTTGGGGGCCGTGGAGGCCTTATAAGAGTGACAGTCAAATACCACTATCGATTAGGCTAGCCTAAGAATTGGCGCTGGGTGCTATTAACTAGTTGGCTAACTTTCGTGTATCAGTTAAAAATTAGGAACGGCTAGTGCGGCTAATTCTTGGGTAGCTTTGCACGACTTTCCGAAACAAACAAATAGTCAAGGTTCAAAGTTTCATCTTCTGAGGATTAAAACAATAATATTAGAGAAATATTGCTCCCTCTATAGTCAAAGTTGACACTCATTTAAAACGTTTTTTTTTTACAATTGAAAATCTTTTAAAATTTTCTCTTTCGGAATGTTCTTCGTGAGTCTTAGAGTGTTCTTCGTAAGTCTTAGAATGTTCTTCGTAAGTCTTAGAATGTTCTTCGTAATTCTTAGACATTCCACAACAGCATCCGAAGAAACGTATATATATTCTCCTTTTTGTTGTTCACCTTTGTTAGTTTTTTCTTTTTGTACGGACAAGCAAAAGTATTCTGATGTTAAAAAAAAAAAGTCAAACGTTCTTCTATTAAATATGAGTTGATATTAAGAAATATTGCTTTCAACTCATATTGGTTCGCAGAGCATCATTTTTCTATACAAAGATTTTGAAACCAAAGATTACATAAGCGTTACATTAAAATCGCATCTAAAAGAAAAGTGCCAAACAAACTTTCTCTGTTCGTCGTAGTTTTTCGTTGAACGTAAGTCAATCATTGGAAAAACAAAAAGAATATAATATATAATTATTAGAATCTACCTTAAGATTTTGTTAAATACTCCAGACCACGTTGGACACGTAAATATAATGACAAACTAAGGTATTTCAGATACTTACAAAAAAGATTAATGTTTTCTAAAGAAAATTAAGATATTTTTAAGGTTACAAGTACAAAGAAAAGTAAGAATCCTATACACAAAGTAACAACATTCATCCTTGACATATAATCCTAGACGTTCTTTTTTAGCAGGTAAAGATCATCTTTATATTCATTCTTATCATTTTAAGATAATCCTACGTATTTATTCTTATCATATAAAGATAATCCTATATATTCATTCTTATTATATCAAGATAATCCTAGATATTCATTCTTATTACGTAAAGATAATCCTAGATATCCATTCTTATTACGTAAAGATAATTATAGATATCCATTCTTATTACGTAAAGATAATTATAGATATCCATTCTTATTACGTAAAGATAATTATAGATATCCATTCTTATTACGTAAAGATAATTCCAAATACTCATGCTTATCATATAAAGATAATCCTAGATATCTATTCTTATCATATAAAGATAATCCTAGATATTCATTCTTATTACGTAAAGATAATCCTAGATATTCATTCTTATTACGTAAAGATAATCCTAGATATTCATTCTTATTACGTAAAGATAATCCTAGATATTCATTCTTATTACGTAAAGATAATTCCAAATATTCATGCTTATCATATAAAGATAATCCTAGATATTCATTCTCATCATATAAAGATAATCCTAGATATCCATTCTTATCATATAAAGATAATCCTAGATATTCATTCTTATTACGTAAAGATAATTCCAAATATTCATTCTTATCATATAAAGATAACCCCTAGATGTTTAACTGGGGGTTATTTTTCCTTCAATAGTCTTATCTTGTGCATGCACATACACATGTGATAAATCTAATCTTTCTAAAAAGTCTTCAAATTTAGATTACAACGTGCTAAATATTTATTCATTTAGTCCTGAAAATTCCGAAAAAAAAGGGATATGATTTTGTTCCAAAGGTGAGTGAAGTGACATTTAAGGACGATCTGAAAAATTTGTCATAAATCCTAAACCAAACTAAATTATTTTTAAGGCTTAACCCTACCAGCCTTGGTTCTTTGCTTGGTTATTTTCAAATAAACACACGATTCTATAATAAAAAAGACTATTGATAAACCTAATCCGGTAGACAGACAGTAGAAAGCACCTCGAAGGTCTTCCACCGCGAGTGGACGAAAAGTGGACGGAAGAGGTGTGATACACCTTTTGTAGTTTCTCATCATCATCTCGATCCAGTATCCAAACAGATCGTTGTCTACCGCTATGGAGATTCTAATGGGACATAAAAAATATAAGCATAAAATTTTTTATAACTCTTCTTCTCAAAACACAACGTTTTGTTTTTATGATAAAACAGGCTATGTAAAAATGTACGTATAAAGAGTATTGCCTCATTAATTTTACTTTATAACACGTTTTTGTCTCGTTAATTTTACTTCTTAACACGTGTTAGCTTCGTTAATTTTACTTATTAACACGTGTCTGTCTCGTTAATTTTACTTATTAGCACGTGTTAGCTTCGTTAATTTCACTTTGTAACACGTGTTTGCCTCGTTAAGATAACTTTCTAACACGTGTCTGTCTCGTTAATTTTACTTATTAACACGTGTTAGCTTCGTTACTTTCACTTTGTAACACGTGTTTGCCTCGTTAAGATAACTTTCTAACACGTGTTTGCCTCGTTAATTTCACTTTATAACACGTGTTTGCCTCGTTAAGATAACTTTCTAACACGTGTTTGCTTCGTTAATTTCACTTTCTAACACGTATTTGTTTGAGAACGATTCAATTTATTAGTTTGGAGACGTAAATAATTTTCCTGTGAATTTCGTTATTACACAAAACTTATACGTGTAGAATGAAAGAGTTGAATAACTATCGTAAGCAAACTTCAACGAAATAGCCAAGGTTTCCACATCATTTGTGGATAATATTTTGATTTATCTATTCAAACACGTTGGTTATAGAACATTCTGTGTATCTAGCTGGCGGGAAGAATACGAGATGATTGAATAAGCAGAGTTGTTTAACAACAAGTTAAAGCTTGGAATGGTCTATTCTTTCATTGGGGATGTGTCTG
>NW_013673248.1:34705-39173 GCF_000517525.1 Limulus polyphemus
GCGGATTGCTACAAGTTCTTCAAATACCTATAGAATGATAGGTTTCTTTTTAGTGAGTGTAAGACACGTAAATACACCAGTTTGATTTACGAGATGGTTGTTGTAAGTTACTTATATTAATCTTTTTAATCAAAACATGTACTAACTTTTGCTTTATCTGAGTCTTCAAAATCTTTGGAAGACCTCTCCTCATAGCGGCAACGGTTGTCTTGGGAAAAAACTGCTTTTTAGCAATGTATAAGGAACATGATCCTTTATCGTTAAAACGGGTGTTTATTCTCGACCTCAGGGTTATGGACTGTAGCGAAATAGCATGTGTTCTGGCTTCTATTTTATCTATCATCTCATCTGTTAACATCTCTCTCATTGGCTTTCGATTCTCTGGATACTTGGACAAAACATCCCAAAATCGTTTGTATATTCCACTCTCTTTATTCTACATATACATAGATAAATACATATATATGGTATATTTCTCTCTTGAAGGTGAAAAAAATTAGTATGTTTACTACAACAGTACTTCTTTAAATACAGGGTTTCTAAAATAATACAAAAGAATTATAATCTCAGACACCGAAATCTACAAGTCCACTTATCTTAGGCCTAACAACATTAGTTGAGCCTTTATTAAATACTGCCTATATTCGATAAAGAGATAATATAGCACTATACTTTGTGTACGTTATTTGTTTTGGTTTAACTAGGGATAAACATTACCGTACTTAATATTACACAGTCCTGCCAATTTAAACTTCATAAAATTTGTTTGGGTTTTAATAACGGATTTTCCATAATTCAGCTATGCAGATTTCGAAAATAATATACACTTTTTTTCTATCACGTAAGGATTTTTTACAAAACGGAAAGAAAAAATTCTTACTTACATCAAAATATTATTTCGTTTACCACAGTGAACAATTTTTTGTTATTATGTTTGTTAACAAAAATATAACGAAACTGAAGAAAATGGAAGAACATTGATGTCAAACGAATATACATCCTCATTCATCCTAGTTTTTGTGTGTGAAATCAACGTCTTTTAGTTTCAAAACTACGTGTTGTGGTCTTTCTTTTATGTATTGCGTTATAACGTTTTGTGATCTGTACGTGATGGAGAAAAATGGGCATCATTCCAACATTTCAAAACAATAAAACCATCGCAGTCCTGTGTTGTCAATAAATAAACTTAAAATGTTATTCTACGTCCTAACGTTAGACCTTTTAAAAACTTTGATAAACTTTCAATATGTTGTAGTACAAAATGTCTACTAAAGTTTTGTTGGCATCCGTGGAAATGAAGTGTGCGCGCATGCTCATTTATATGCGCGCGCATTCTTAAGACAGACAAAACTGAATATTATTATAATAGACGTATATATATATATATATATATATACATGATTACACTGTAGAGTCCATTGAAGTTTATCAAACTACAGTTATTGCAAATTCATTGAATCAAGAACACAGAAGAAATCTACTCATTAAGGCAACTAGAGTGGAACATGTGTTTTATTTATAGTGAATCGAATTCAGACTAAGTGGTGTAGCCAAGGCCGTTCTGGCCGGGCACGTGCCCGGCCACTGCCTGAGCGAGCAATCATAAATTATCGACCTGTAAAGGATTGAAACGCGAAACAATCTAGTTCGCTGCAATAAGTGTTGCACGGGCTGAAGGACTCACTCGTTAGTACGTAATTAATGGTGTCATGTTGTTTGTAAGATTAAATGTTCCCCGAGCACAGAGCGGGCAACATGACGAATTGCTTATAAAATACTGTTGTTTTGGTGTAGTTACATACAATGCCAAAACGGTATACATTTCTTAATTTCACTGGACCACAGATTCGGATAGGTGTAAGACGGCCAGACTACAGTGGTCCTCAATGTGAGCATGACCTTGGTGGCTCCGGGCAACAATTACGTCTTTTCTATGTCATGTTTGGAATACACTTGTTCCAGTGTCATTGATGTCTGAAAACGAGATATCTTAGCACGAATTCAGTAAAATTCAAATGGAAATATGAGGCTTAGAGGACTAGAATAGTTATATATAAATCATGAACTAATTTCAAGATACAATCAAAATATGCCACCCAGTGGCACAGCGGCGTGTCTGCGGACTTACAACGCTGGAAACCGGGTTTCCATACCCGAAGTGGACAGAGCCCAGAAAGCCCCTTTGTATAGCTTTGTGCTTAAATGCGAACAAACAAAATATTCATAATACCGTGATATTGAACAACAAGGCAAATAAGTAGATACCAAATATAGCACAAACTAGAAATAAAATACTAATATATATGTTAGTTTCTCTGCTAATCGTCTCCACACAAGGGACGTTTTAAAACAACTCGGTATAAAACTACAAGTAAAAACTTTGCGTATAACGTAACACGATATTATAATGGTTAACTCAGATTATACTAACTAGAAATGTTGTAAACCAAAAAAGTAAAAAAAAATTAGAAAATTCGTTAGTAATTCAAGCTTGGTTATTCAGTTTTTAGCCCTGACATATTTCTACTCAAAATACCTAATGCTTAGCGTGTTCAAACTGTGAATAAAAGGATTCACGGTTCGCCACTCGTTGCCGCAAACACGTGCACCGCACTTTGGAACAATAGGTGCTGTGGGCACTCTATACGAGTGACTGTCAGTTCCTACAGTTCGGCCAGGCAACAGTAGCTCAAGCGTTGACAGGGGGTGCTGTTGACTAATCTTAAACATAAACAGCATATTTTTTTGTTTTTGTATTGTTATGCTCTTCTAAACTGATTTCATTCATGAGAGATAAGAAGAAAAATCACCTTTATAACCGACTCGAAGAAACCTCCTCTTTCAATGACGGGAGTTACATGTGGTCGATCCAGAAGATCCTCCAAACTATCAATCCTGTCTGTGGCTTTTCTCAACGTTAGTTTTGAAATTAACTGTCCACTGAATGCTGTCATGGTTACAAAACAACCAATTAACCAAACCGCGATCAGAAGCCGTTGTGAGGAACGGGAAGGTACGTTTTCAAAACCTGTTGGTATGTAAAGAAATGCAAGTTACTGACACTGTAGAAATGTGAGTTACTGACACTGTAGAAATATAAGTTACTGACACTGTAGAATGTAAGTTACTGACACTGTAGAAATGTGAGTTACTGACACTGTAGAAATGTAAGTTACTGACACTATAGAAATGTAAGTTACTGATACTGTAAAAATGTAGGTTACTGACACTGTAGAAATGTGAGTTACTGACACTGTAGAATGTAAGTTACTGACACTGTAGAAATGTGAGTTACTGACACTGTAAAAATGTGAGTTACTGACACTGTAGAAATGTAAGTTACTGACACTGTAGAAATGTAAGTTACTGACACTGTAGAATGTAAGTTACTGACACTGTAGAAATGTGAGTTACTGACACTGTAGAAATGTAAGTTACTGACACTGAAAAATGTAAGTTACTGACACTGTAGAAATGTAAGTTACGACACTGTAAAGATGTAAGTTACTGACACTGTAGAAATGTTTCAAGCGTAGGACAGTGTGGTATTATAAACCTCTGGAGAAAAATATTAACAAGCACTAAGCTATGTTTGCATATCAGTTACGTCCCCCAGTGGTACAGTAGTAAGTCTACATATTTCTAATGCTAAAATCAGAGAAACGCGGTTTCGATACCCGTGGTGGGCAGAGCACAGATAGCCCATTATGTAGCTTTGTGCTTAACAGCATCAACACACAAAAATTACCGGAGGGCCACCTACTCATAGTCGTCCCTTATTTCTAACTTTCTCACAAACGTTAGTGTTTAACAGCGCCCACCACCAACCCTTGGGCTACTCTAATTGAATATTGTGGTTTGTGTGGCACAAAATACAGAGCACGATTTTTTTTTCGGCAATAAAACGAAAATGATAAACCCTCAGACCCCTCTGTGATGCACAACAACCACTGGGCTACCAACCCGGTCCAATGAGCATTTAGATCAGTTTAAACATGTGCAACTCAACTTCTATTAAAAATACAAATTCTTATTACTTCGTTGTAAATATTTCTGTCCTAAAATAAGAAATGATACAAGGCCAACAACTATTTCACAAGAAAGATTACAAAAGGCGGTAAAAATCATCTGAGCTTCTGATTAGAGTTGTACAAAACTCGATTACACTCTACTAGAAACTGTAATCAATTCTGCCTACAGATGTAAAACGTGTAAAAAGGTGTACCGTCTTAGTAACGCTACTGATGCTGGAGATCAGTGTATTACTTCTAATGTAGTTTACGAACTAAAATGTTGAGTTTGTTAAACTCGTGTTGCTATACGTTATAAACAGATGGACTGTCTTAGTAACGCTACTGATGCTGGAGATTAGTGTATTACTTCTAATGTAGTTTACAAACTGAAATGTTGAGTTTATTAAACTCGTGTTGCTATACGTTATAAACAGATGTACTGTCTCAGTAACGCT
>NW_013673249.1:0-1171 GCF_000517525.1 Limulus polyphemus
CTAGCGCAGATAGCCCTCGTGTAGCTTTGCGCGAAATTCAAAACACACAAACAAACATTTCTTCTATCACGTAAAGATTTTTTTTATAAGTAAGATTTTTTTTTAGTTTTTCAAAAAAAACAAACTCTTTCTTAGATAAATTATTATTTCATTTACCACAATGAACATATTTTTTATTATTCTGTTTGTTTACAAAAATACAAACAAACTGAAGAAAAGGGAAGAACACTGATGTCAAACGAATATGTATCCTTATTCATTCTGATTGTTTTTTATTTATGAAATATATGTCTTTTGGTCTCAAAACTACGTGTTGTGGTCATTCTTTTATGTATTGCGTTATGACGTTTTGTGAAAAATATGTACTTGATGGAGAAAAATGGATATCATTTTCGGATTCAGCGTACAGGAATTATTGTGGAACATGTAAACATTTCAAGACAATAAAACCATCGCAGGCCTGTGTTATTTAACACCATATGTTATTCAATACGATTTTCTTGAACTTACCTGCTCGTTATTTGAGCACGTGAAGAACAAAAGACATTTGTTTAAAAGGTACTTAGTTGTTTTTGTTTTTTGTTAGATGTAAGGAAAGTTGAGTTTCAACCATTGTTCGCGGTAGTTTCGGTACGCGGCGCGCAAACTATGTGGGCAACATTGACAATTATAGCTGAAAGTTTCTTTGTTATAGAGCAAAACCACGTTGGGCTATCTGTGGCGTCCACTGCGGGGAATCGAACCCTGGATTTTAGGGGTAAACAAATATTAAGTAACGTAGTAGCATCAGTTAACACGGGGAAAATGATATTTATAATACATGAACACAAATAGGTTGTGCGGGGGGGGGGCAACAAAACATATGCTTAGACAGGGGGCGCCACTGGTTTAGGGTCGATAACTAAATAAAAAATTTACTAGTTGTGCTTTTTCTGCACAATGCGGATATCCTGCAAATAACTGCATGCTGAGTCAAAGGTTAAAGTTCATCAGCGGAATTTTAAGTGGGGTCACTATAAACTATAAATTGATAAGTACACGACACAACATGAAGTAGCAATACTCGAAAGTAACCCAAAAAAAAATGTTGTTGTGTAATAGCAACTTGATGTCTGCTGTCGCTTGCACGGTAAGTTCGATCATCCATGACACTTGAACACGAGGCAAGGTC
>NW_013673249.1:2066-6391 GCF_000517525.1 Limulus polyphemus
ACAAACAAACAAATTTATATATATATATATGTGTGTGTGTGTGTGTGTGAATATATATATATATATATATATGTATAACTTTTTTTCTGTTTGGACAAAATAATTATCTTTCTGTTTGTTTGTTTTTTCAGTTTTCTATTTTTTTTTTACCTTTCTCTTTTGATCCGGCTCCATTTATTTTCTTCTGAACAGTAAGTTTATACACTTACAGCACTAAAATCCGGGATTCGATTCTCCCGGTGGCTCAACGATAAGTCTGAGGGCTTATCACGCTAAAAATCGGGTATCGGTACCCTTAGTGGGAACAGCACAGATATCCCATCCTGTGGCTTTCCGCTAAAAATACAAATAAACTATCAATATTTTTTTATATGACCGTTAGTGAAGTCACTAAATATGCCGTCTTATTTTCAGTTTCCTTCGCCTGGCTACAACAAGCGACAGTGTTTCACGCACGTGCTACGTAGTTGTTTAATTTTACATTAAATACCGGCCAAATATCCGAGTAAGGGCTGTACAGACTAAACGACAGAAAATAAATATCCCATAAAACACACTGTAGGACCAAAAGATCACGTGCTCTATCAGTCAGTCTATTTATCTTTTTTTTTTCAGCCTCTCTCCCGTGTTTGTTAATCTTTCTTTCTATCTCTGGTAGTTTATCGTTCTATTCGTCTTTCTTTCTCCCATTGTCACTCTGACTCTCTCTGGTTATTTGTTTAATTCGCTCTTTGATTATCTGATTATCAATTCGTTTTCCTATCTCCCATTGTCACTCTGAATCTCTCTGGTTATTTCTTTAATTCGCTCTTTGATTATCTGATTATCAATTCGTTTTCCTATCTCTCATTATCACTCTGACTCTCTCTGACTACCTGCCTGACTCTTTATCTATCATCTGTCTACGTATCGGTCTATTTATAGCTGTCTTTTGTTTGTTTGTTTTTTGAATTTCGCGCAAAGCTACACGAGGGCTATCTGCGCTAGCCGTCCCTAATTTAGCAGTGTAAGACTAGAGGGAGGACAGCTAGTCATCACCACCCACCGCCAACTCTTGGGCTACTCTTTTACCAACGAATAGTGGGATTGATCGTCACATTATAACGCCCCCACGGCTGAAAGGGCGAGCATGTTTGGTGTGAGAGGGATTCGAACCCGCGACCCTCAGATTGCGAGTCGAGTGCCTTATCCACCTGGCCATGCCGGGCCAGCTGTCTTTTGCTACAGTTTCCTAACAAAAACACACAATACTGGTTCGGCACATGAGACATTAATCATTCCATCAATCTCCAACCACTTATCAATATATAAAATAATTACGTATTTAATTTTGCCTTTGAGCAGCTATATTTGACTGTCGTGCTAATTTATGGATTTACTTGAAATATATGTAATACGTATTGTACGACTCGAGAAAGTTTAGCACGTAGGAAATAACAAAGATGTAAATAACGATTACATTTGCTATAATTTTAACCTTTTGTCTTTGGCACAGAATTTGAGTAACTTATATTGTAATATAAGTTAATATAATGTAATAAGATGTGAAGGATTACGTTAATGTAAGAAAAGTGTCAGCCATCTACAATTGTTTCGCAACTGTTTGATATACGAGACGATTTCCAAATACAAATCTAAAATACCCAGTTTGATCGTTTTAAAGCACAAAGCTACGCAATGGGCTATCTATGCTCTGCCCCCTACGGGTATCGAAACCCGGTTTCTAGCTATTCTATTTCCTCTTCCCTGAAACTACCAAAGCATGCTGTCTTTTACTTATCTTATCTTTGAACCCGCAGCCGTGAGATTAAAGAATGGGTAAATAATCTTATTGAATAAGACTTTCATACAGAGGTGATTGAGTCCTTTTAATTCTGAGCGAAAGATCTAGACAAAGTGGCTTTGAAATTCTACGCTCTGAATACGTTTTCTTTATTAGCTTACGTCTCAAATTTAAGTGCTAGACTTACGATCAAAGCAGGCCGAATTCGAACCGAAACAACTTCACGCATGCGCATTTGCTTATTTGTAAGGGACTCGGAGAGTTTTATTTGTTCTGTTATTAGCAATGATATTATATCGATCAGATAAATGTGTGTGTGTGTGTGTATGTATGATATAACAAAAATCTTTCGAACTAAAAGAAATGACTGTATATATATATCGATCTGCTCCTCGATAGCTCAGCGGTAAGTCAGTGAGCTTATAACGCTAGAAACCGGGTTTAGATACCCGCGGTGAGCAGATCACATATAGCCCATTGTGTAGCTTTGTGCTTAAAAGCAGCCAGCCTTCCAGTGGCACAGCGGTATGTCTGCGGACTTACAACGATGAAAAATAGTGCTATTAAATTCAGATACGGGTGTTTTTAAAATCAAAACATGTCAGTAATTTATGCTATAAATAAAATGTCATGACTAACAGTTACATGATGTTGGTGATATAAAGACAGATTTCGTCATCAGTAACTTAAATCGTAAATAAAATGTAATCATGATGTCTCCCAGTGGCACAGCGGTATTTTTGCGGAGTTACAACGCTAGAAACCGGGTTTCGATACCCGTGGTAGGCAGAGTGCAGACAGCCCATTGTGTGGCTTTGTGTTTAACTACAAACTACAAACAACAAAAAACAAAGCAAAGTCATCACGATTCGTTTCCATTCCTATCCTCAAAATTGAGATTGAGGAACTCCAAGGATCTAGCAATACAAGTTCAATGTTTGTTTAATTCACTGTGAAATTTGTTATCAATTTGTTAAAATTCTTATAATAGAGAAAAGGAAGTTAACACTACTGATCACTAATCATTATTTTGCGTCTTTTTAAATATGTTTCTTTACGTGATTGATCCTAATATCTCAACGGTAATTCTGCAGGCTTACGATGCCAAAACCGAGTTTCGATACCACTGGTGGGCAGACCAAAGACAGCCCATAGTGTAGCTTTGCGCTTAACAACAACCTAACCCATCCCTATATGTAATTATATACTTGTGTTATTTTACGGTTTAAGCAATGTAGTCTTTAAACACATGAGCAAAATTTAAAAAAACAAAAAAAACATTTATTTACATCTGTGATGAATTTAGTAGAGGGCGCTCCAAAAGCCGCTTGTTAAGTTTTGTCTTTTGTTAAAAGGTTTCGAAAGCACGGATGATATGATGAGTGTATAGAGAGTCTTTTTTTTTTTACCTAGTCCAGAGAGATGACCAAAAAATTCGGGACCTCTTATCATTTTAAAACACCCTTTTTTATTTTGTTGTGTTCCTAGTTTTGTGAGAAATTTCATCTATTAGTTGAAAATGGGAACGCTTAAGAGCAAGTCTGATTAAACCAACAAAATCCACATTCTGTTCTTGACGCCCACAATGTTATTTGACAACCCATCAGGTGACCTCCTCGGGCACTTTGCTGCTACACTGAGTCAGCCTCCTGTTGCCACGGTGCGACTCAATTCCCTGTATCAACATGTAACTAAGGAAACCTAACAAGATTGTTCAAGTGGGAATGATGCAATCTGCTTACAGCACTTATTTTCGTTGTTGTTTCACCTTATTATCGAAGCAGATACAAAAGAAGACCAATCATTTCCCGCGGCCATTATGTTTCACCACTGAACTACTGTGTAGGTCGAGCTGTGGTCCAAGGAAATCTGTTTTAGATGAAGAATGGTGTATATATATGCAACACCGTTTCAATTTTGGTTTAAAACTGAGCGAACTAAATATATATATATATATATATCTTTGACGGTGCAGGTCTTATGGACTGTGATAGAGCTAAAATATGAATGATCACATTTTAGATAAAAGTTTCAATTTGGGTGACATTTCAATGGTTGTTCTTAAACACAAAGCTCCACAATGGTCTTCCTGTGCTGTGCCCACCGTAGAGATCGAACCTCGAAGTTGAACAGCTATAAAACATTTTGATGGAGTAGGTAACATTCAACAATGTTTAATAAGTTATGTGAAACTTTTTTTTGTCGAAATGCTACAGTGTGATGCTCCTTGTGGCCCTGTATATCGTAAGAGTTTTTTTTCTTTTTCTTCTTTGTGACGTAAGAACAGTCCATTTTTCAATTAGAATTCGATTTTCTACATAAAAAGCGCGGGAATACAGATGACTGCAAATGATATCTTGGTTTCTCTTGTGTTTAAAACATTTATTAACGTATTCAAATGAAGAAGAAAATGGTTAAAGTATTGTTTTGTTTTTGAATTTCGCGCAAAGCTACACGAGGGCTATCTGCGCTAGCCGTCCCTAATTTAGCAGTGTAAGAGTAGAGGGAAGGCAGCTAGTCATCACCGCCACCGCCAACTCTT
>NW_013673249.1:6735-7842 GCF_000517525.1 Limulus polyphemus
GGGCCTAGTTAAAGTATATATATATATATATATATGTATATATGTATATGTCAAAAACAAATTAATGCATTATTTTTCGCTTAAATCCTACATATTTGTAGTAAACAATCGTTGTTTAATAACTACAGTAAAATTACCCTTTATAAATACATCTACGTATAAGAATGAGATCTGCTCAAATCCTCCTTGAGGATTAAAAAATCAAATCAAAAATCTAAATGTAGATTATAATTTTCAAAAATTATTCACCTCTCCATACCAATGACATCGATTGTTGATAGTTCCTCTAACTCTTTTGATCTTTATATGGGGGGGGGGGTACTATTGGAAAAATGTCCGAACTCGAAAATATCTGTTTAAAGTAAGTCGGTTTAATCACATCCGACAGTCTCGACCCGGCATGGCCAGGTGGTTAGGACGCTCGCCTCGCAATTTGCGGGTGTCGCGGGTTCGAATCCCCGTCCCACTAAATATGCTCGCCCTTTCAGCCGTAGGGGCGTTATAATGTGACGGTCAATCCCACTATTCGTTGGTAAAAGTGTAGCCCAAGAGTTGGCGGTGGGCGGTGTTCACTTGCTGCTCTCCCTCTAGTTTATCAGTTCAAAGTTATGGACGGCTAGCGCGAAATTCAACAAACTATATCCAAACTGACTAGAAGTACACCATAAAACTAAAATTAGAATCCTTTGACTCACCAGTTGGATATATTCCTTATGAACGATGGTTTCAACGAAGCAAAACATTGTTCCGAGGGTAAAAATGCAGTTTGGAAGAATAAGAATGTCCCGAACATAGAATGACTTGTTAGCATACATGTTTTCATTTAATAGAATAGTTCAAAATACAGAATTACTATGTAAATATGCAACTAGGCATCATAATAAAGAGTGATAAATAAACTTAGCTATAAAAATAAATTTTGTTTTGATATAAACATATAATTCTAGGTGGAGTTAATTAATTAAAGAACTTCTAATAAAACAAAGAGTATTCTATCTAAAATGAAGTCACTGGTGTTGTGTCAGGTTTTGTATAGGGGCTGGATTCTTTACAGTAGGTGTCTGTGACTTGTTGGCGATAAATTTCAACAATAAACGGACAGCACAC
>NW_013673249.1:7994-10403 GCF_000517525.1 Limulus polyphemus
GACAGCACACAATCCACTTGTTTTAAAATAATATTTTCAAAAGTCAAACGTATGTACAAAAATTTGTTACACTGTTGTTTACCACAGTTAAATCTAGAGCTTTAAATAATTCTCTTTCTTGTTAAAAGTTCATGCAGCCTGGTTTAGTTACTTTAGAACCCATATGACAAGACGAATTATTATTCTCTATCTCTGTTGTTACAATACAGTCTGTGAAACTCACTTCAAAATCACCACTATAGCTGTTGGTTATTGCAGTTGCATCCAGAGTTTTAAATAATTGTCTCCTTTTTGTCAAAGTCCACACAGGCGGATTCAGTTACTTTAAAACACCCTTTGACAAGATGAATTATTCTTCTCTACTCTGTTATTACAATACAATCTGCGGTTATAACACTTTAAAAGTCGCCACTATACACTCTTTATAGCTAAACTTACAAACACTATCTAGATCTAGATCTCTCACTAACTTTATCTTACTTTCACTAACTTACTTATTTGCACTAACGTGGTCGCCTATATATATATATTGTACCCAACTGAGGCCTAGTACTTTCTACCAACTACGAGACGAGACGCTATGATGTAACAATACTCACTTAAAACAACGAGAAGAATACAAAAGGTTCGACTAACGTGACGTCAATTCACAACAAATGATTCGTAAACAATAAGCTAACTCGCCATAACTATCACTTCAAAAATAACTTACTTTAAACAATATAAACTAAATAATACTCTTCTTAAAATGAACAACATTGTCTATATCAACAATATAACAACAATATCTAACATTGTTGTCGTGGTTTTCAGCACAACAGACCTATTTCATACACTTCGGCAAAGATATTCGCGCCAGACATGACATTTGTTTCGGGGATGGCGGAACAACGTACGTGTGCGTCATTCGCCCGCAGTAGCAAGGGGGGGGGAGGATATTTAACTGGCTGTCAAGCTCGGAGAAATGAGAAAATGGATAACGTAAGGGGATTTAGAATCCTTCTGAAGCATACCCAAGGACCCTTAAAAGTTTTATAGTGATCCGATGTCGGAAAATGTTCATTACGGACCGACAAACAGACAGTTTGTACATAGATATGAATACTCCAAGGAAGTAACACTTTTACTGTTTCTTAATTCTAGTAACCAAAGCTTTTCAGAATGGTGTAAGGGGGTTCCTGCATTTCAACTTTTAAGGGGGAGACTGTGAAATATAATTTATTTGTTTTTATTGAATTTCGTGCAAAACTTCACGAGGGCTATCTGCGCTATACATCCCTAATTTTGAAGTGATACACTAGATGGAAGGCAACTAGTCAACACCACCCACCGACAACCCTTGTATTACCCTTGCCAGACCGAATAGTGGAATCTGATCGTAACTTTTATAAGGACCCCGAAATTCGGAGCGTGATTTTTATATATTTTTTTTCCTTTGACGATAACGAGACGTGAACCATGGAGTCTTAGTTTGCATGGTAACCACTGATCCAGGTTTTCGAGTATTTAATAAATATAGATAATCAATATATAATTTTGAATCGAGGCTGACACGAGCTGTTCCACGAGATGTCTTAATGACGTCATGATGTATTACCAATAGCATACGGGCTACGAGTTCAAATCATGAAATTCAAATAAGCTTCCGCCGGTACTTTTCTGAGTCAAAGTAAACACTTTGAACTGTTACTTCGCTAATGCTCTGGGAATGGAGCCCTGGGTTACTATTAATGACATTTTGTGTTATATAATGTTCTGCAGGATAAATTAACTTGTAGATGAGTCGTACATTAAGGGTTGAAAACTGGAAAACAGTGTATCACAAACTAGTGAAGAGGTTTAGAAAACAGAAGGGAATTTTTTTATCAGCCCATCTCAGCTTTAGCTGCCCACTCCTGCTCACAAAAAGACACGAATATTTCTCAAAAAAATATTCATAGGTAAAAAAAAACTAAATAATATGCATAAACATATGTAAGTCCAAGCGTACAATATATATATAAATCCAAAAAAATAAGTCAATCAATAATTCAAATACTGTAAGATAAAACAAGTGTTTGTTTGTTTTTTATTGGGGCGATTTAAAAGGGTTGGAGGGTGAGAGTTTTTACAAATGTAAAAATTTAGGGTGGTTTGTTTCTACTTTAAGGTTATATCTAAATATTAAGGCTTATTACTGCCTTCCCACAACTGGCTGCAGACAGCGAAAGACAGTAGGAGTTGAGACGTTGTAGGTTTAGACACTCAACTCCTAACCCTTAACCGATTCTCCTTAGTTGCTGGATAGTTTGGATCTCGTCTGATAAATGTAATATCCTCAACGCGTTTCGAAGCTATGACCACAAATGTTTTCTGCTAAGACTTAATGATGATGACAAGGATTGGTAATGAAGATTTTTTTTTTGGCCT
>NW_013673249.1:10815-21007 GCF_000517525.1 Limulus polyphemus
CCATGGGGGCGTTATAATGTGACCGTCAATCACACTATTCGTTGGTAAAAGAGTAGCCCAAGAGTTGGCGGTGGGTGGTGATGACTAGCTGCCTTCCCTCTAGTCTTACACTGCTAAATTAGAGACGGCTAGCGCAGATAGCCCTCGTGTAGCTTTGCGCGAAATTCAAAACAAACAAAACTCAGGCATCCTTATGTAATTTTAACAATAGAACGTTCTTCAAAAAATGTGGCTATGTTTCTTTCTTTCTAGTTATTCACTCCTCTAAGGTGTCACATGTGCTTTCTCATGGGAAAGATTACTTACACTATGTAAGGGTGGCCAGCGATATTTTCCACTAGTAGGCCACGAGATACCTGGAGAATATAATCTCCCTTATGTTGATTTCTATTCTATTGGAATGGCCATCAGTGGCGTAGATAACACAAGCGCACTGAGAGGGATGGTGTTTCAGAACCATGTATATAATACTCAACAGATACACCACATGTCTAAGTCAGTAAAAAGCGCTGTACTTCGTCCAGTTCACTCGGCAGCTTGATTGTTTTTAACACATAAAGATAGTTTTTTTAATTATATTTAGTCTATTTCTTCACACACACACAGTAAACGTCGGAATTCAGATTTATTCTGTGATACAATTCCTGAGCGAACCTCCTGTTATCTGCGGAATGTACCTGAAAAATGTGTCTAAGTACATAAGAATATAACCAAGAAAAAAAATGAAGAAAATGTTACTATAGGTATGTTTGTTTGTTGTTGATCACAAAGATGTACAATTGGCTTTCTATGCTGTACCAAATGCAGAGATCAAAAGTCGAATTTTAGCGTTATAAGCCTTCAAGCCTAGTGGCGAGCCCAAGGAGGGCGTGGATGTATAAAAGTATGGTTGTCTGTTATCATTTCTTACTTTCATGCTTAGTAATACGTATATGAATGAAATACATTTACAGTAGAGTTGCAACTGATCTAATTCATAGATTTAGAGTAAAGGAAGATAAGAGAAATGTATTAATCTCCTGAAAATAAACGATAGTTCTGTGGCTTTGTTGGTTGAAACGCCTCTTTGATAAACAGGGGCTCTTGGGTTCCAGTTCCTCTGCTGCCTGATATCATATCAAATTATATAACATCCGTTTTTTTATTATAAAATCGCATAAATAATGAAATAAGCTAAGGTGTCACATGAGCTTTCTCGTGGGATAAACATAAAGTAGTATACACTATGCGAAGGCAAACAGAGATCTTGTCCATTGGCATGTCACGTGATACCTGGAGGTCAGATACATGTTAAAATAGCCTAAAACAAATGATCCTTTCATTTTTAGTTAAATTCCAAACAAAAAGAATTACTTGACGTAAATAACAATACCCCTTGCAAGTTCTTGAACTACTCTTATTTGACCGTAGATAACAACGCCCATTTCCAGCTCTTGGATTACACTTACTTGACCGAATATTGGGATTTGACTGTCACTCTCATAGCATATCCACAATCATATAATATGTAATATATTTTTTGGCAACAGTACACAAACCACGAATTTTCGGAATCATAGTCCGGACAATTTAATTAGTAAACTATTTCCGGCCCTCACAGATGAAGGACAGTGAAACCATAGCAGCTAAGAGTGTGTGTAATTACAAGTTAACCAAGTAAAGTTTTAAATATTTATTTTAGCTTGCAATTTACAAGTATTACTTACAAATATCTTGGTCGTTAACTAAAGAAAAAAAACAAACCTTACTTTAATCTATCACGTATTTTGTTTCCTTTTCTATTACTGTACATGATCTGTTTGCTTTAAAACACATACGGGTAGTAAATTATTTGTGTAAAATTTCTCGTACACAGTACTGATCATTTAGAATGTTATTATATAAATAGTTATAAATGTTACTTCAAATTATCAACATTTGAAGAAATCTATATACTACTAAAACTATGAGATTGTTTGTGTATTTGCTTGACTGTAATTAAATACAACCAAAACGGCGCATAATAGCACCATATTTGTAATGAGATGAGAATAAAAATGAAAATAGAAACAGAATAAAACAAATTTCGTTAAAATCGGGCCATGGGTTACCAAGTTAGCCCCGTTTTTCGGGTCACTTTTATGAAAATTGCTAGATGAATTTATGCACAATAGATGGCGCCACATATCGGTTTATCTATCTATCTATTCGTTTTCGACCTAATGAATCACTTTAAAATATATCTTATACAACAAAATATGCACAACAGAAATTAAATGATGAGATGAAAATGTGTTATAACGGCGCGTAGAAAGGACAACAATAAAATGGACTTACAATATTATTGACTATTTGCAAATGTAACTATGGAGACGAGGTAATAAAATATAAAGCAAGTCGAGAACAACAAAATTTTATAAACGAAAACCTCTCGCCCAGCATTGGCTATTATATTATTTCCCTGTCAATGTTCACATTTTCATTAAAAGGCGTAAGACGACAAAAACAAGATATTGAAGAATCTATCTATATATTACCAAAACTCTGAAATTGTTTGTTTGCTTATTTTCTCAGTCCAAAAATAACCATTAAATAGGGGTTGACCCAACGGGTCACGGTGGTCTAGTATATAATGAAGGACTATAAGATAAACACTTTTTTGGTCCGCATGGGGTCGGACCCACGACCTTCGCGTTATCAGTACGACCAACTGAGATAACGGGCCATGACAACTACACTTTCATATAAATTGGAATTATAATTTGTTGTATAATATATTATATAATATAATTATTTCCTTTGGACTTCAGATTATTTATAATTCTTGACATTAATATCAACTTTCAATCAAAGCTAACTGCCTAATCAGACCAACCTGTTAATGAGTGTAACTAATTAAATATACTTTATTTGTGTTCTTATTTGTTATCTAAATGCAAACCTAAACGATGAGTTATCTGTGCGTTGACCACCGCGGGTATCGAAACCCTATTTTTCGCGATAGCCAAACAGTAGCTATTAGCTTCAAGAACTATCGTAGATTTAATGTTCGTTGACAATGGTATTAAGTTAAATATGTTACAAGAGGGCTTAACTGACAGGACGAGATAACAAGATAGACCCAGTTACAAAGCTTTTGTTTGTTTGTTGTTAAGCTCAAAGCTACACAATGTACAATATGTGTTGTGTCCACCAGCAGTATTGAAACCCGGTTTTAAGAGTTATAAGTCTTCAGACTTACTCCAAAGCCGCTGGGGGTGGGGTCAGCACAAAGATAAATAATGGGCTATCTTCACACTACCAATCAGGTGGAATTGAACCCAGATTTTAGCGTTGAGGACTCTTGTGGAAATGCTGAAATCCAGCAAAGGTAGTTTAAAATACACATACAGTAACGACGTGGCAAGTGCAAGAAACATAATGGAGACGAAATGCTAAAACAAATGAAACGTTCATTTCTGTGAATCAGGTGGACTTTTTCTGTGTTCCAAATGATCGTTCTGAAAGTAGCTTGCATTCTGTTCTTAGTTACCAGTTAGGTGAAAATAAATCTCTATTCGTGACGTCGATAAACAATTTATATAGTAAGTAAAAATAAACTCCCCCGCTCTCCTACCCTCCCCGTGGCTTAGCGATAACTTTGAGGGCTTAAATGCAAAAAAAATCGGATTTAGATACCAGAGTACAAATAGTTTATTGTGTAGCTTGCGCCTAGTAGGTATTGCCATCTGTTGACCATTTGTGCAACTTTTACCTATTACTTTTAAAGACTAAAATTTGAAGTTTAGATAAATTGTCGATAGATGACGCTAATTACAAAATAGCAGTTCAATAGATTTTCATATATTTTGAAATTATGATTATCGGCATAAATTGTACGGAAATTAGAAATATAATGAGATGCAACAAATTGTTCTCCTTTATTGTTAACATTTCTCAACCATTAAAAATGTTTCTAACTTAGTGTTTTTAAACCTAAAAAAGTATAAAACCCTATATGAACTACAGTTTCTCTTTTTATTCCTGCATGATACTGTTTGTGAAATAACACTAAGAGTCATACGGACTGTTTCATCAACAGAACTGGTACCAAACCAATCGATCATTGCGTTTTATTCATACTTATAGTTACAAGAGTATATTAAGCCAATTACGCTAGTTTTTAGTTCTAATCTATGTAGATATTTTGTTTTGAGAATTGGCACGACATCTCTGAGAGTTTTGTTTTAGTATACTCACTTATCCAGTTTTTATTTTTCGTGTGAAATTCATCCATTTATATATATGTCTTCCACAACGCTAAACTCAACTCATACTACAGAACAGATCGCACAACGCTAAACTCAAGTTATACTTAGTGGTTCAACGGTAAGTCTGAAGGTTTATAACGCTAAAACCGGGTTTCGATACCAGTGGTGGGCACAGCATAAATAGCCTATTGTGTAGCTTTGCTCTTAACGACAATCAAAAATACAGTTTCGCTTGCTAACTGTTGCACCATCTATGAATCTAATCCTACTTAAGAGAGCTAGGGCAGCCACCTAAGGTTTTATTATTTCTTTTTGTCAGATATTTTAACCACTTGATTCACATTTTATTCTTCCAAAATTAATTGTGATGTAAATCTCATTTGCATAATTTGAATCCAAAGTAGATTAAATAAACGTTATACGTAAGTGCACTCTCTATGTGTGTTGTCAATTGTATAGTATTGTATTTCACCCTTGGTGTTTGACGACCCATCCACTCTAGACTACAACAGCTAATATCGGAATTATTTTCTTGCAAGATTCAATAAAATATTCATAACACCCCCCCCCCCTCACTTTTACAAGTTTATCATGAAATAGTGACACTGTTGAAGTGTTTTTTGCAAGCGGGTGTCGGTTTTTGTTTTTAAATTCTATCAACACGGAAAATAATTAGCTTTGTTTTGAATTTCTCGCAGTGATAGGCTACAGGTAAGGCAACTAGTCAACACCACCCACCGCCAACTCTTGGGATACTCTTTACCAACGAATAGTGGGATGGACCATTACATTATATCGTCCCCACGGCTGAAAAGGCGATCATGATCAGTGACGAGGATTCGAACCCGCAACCCGACAGAAAATAACTAGAGGGGCATTCACTAAAACGTATACCTCCGCTACGCAGCGTTGATCATATTCGGCTTTATAAAATGTGACCGCATGTCTGTAGGTATCAACGGATACGGCCCCTTTTTGGCAAAACAATGGGGAATAATATTTTACACGTGTCCATAAAAGTTTCAACAAAGATCCAATCATTTTTGACTGAGTTATAGAGCAAAAATAGTGTGAAAAATCGGTACCCACGTTAACAGATGGAGATATTTTTGGATTTTTTTTACCTTGCTGTGACTTTGACATTGACCCTCCAAAAATAATCACTTCTAAGTTGGGTCATAGTCCAAGTGTATGCCAAATTTCGTCGAAATCCATTCAGCCACTTTCGAGAAATCTTGCTGACAAACACAAACACACACACACACAAATGAAAACATAACCGCCGACATTTTCAAGATGTACCAATGTGCAAACACACAAACAAACACAGATAAAAGATGTACCAATGTGCAAACACACAAACAAACATACACACAAGGTGTACCAATGAGCAAACACACAAACAAACATACATTCTTATCAAATCAATGTTTGGCAAAGATGATTTTCATATGTTTAAACTTAAAAGTTCACACGCGTATCGAAACCCGGTTTCTAGAGTTATAAGTCCAAGACTTACCGCTGTACCACTAAGGGACACAAAAAACATTTCTCTTATTACTTGGCTAGAAAGAGAATTTGTTTATTTCAGAACAAGGTCACATTGGGTTATCTGTTGGGTCCACCACAGGAATCGAACTCGAAATGTATCGTTGTAAATCCCTAAACTTACCGCTGTCGTGACTGGAAAAACAATGGTTTTGAACCAGCAGTGAAATGATTAATTATACTAGTCAAGAGACATTAGCATTAGGCCTAGTATACTACTTATTACTATTATATTTTACTACTAATGTTTTATTATTACTATAATTAATTATTGTCATAATTCATCAGCTCAGAAAAGGTATTCACACCATAACAGATGGGAAATGTATAAATTCTAATTTTTGTCTACAATTTTCATTTACTTTGTATCACAAACAGTATTATTGGGGTCAGTTATTTATATTTACGCATTTTGATTTACAATTTGTCATATGAAAATATCCATGTATAATAGTAATTTAATTTTTGTCTCCGCCATTAAAACCGTCAACAATTTTTTTCACTTGTCCTTCTTCGAAGTACTTGTAACCTTTATGCTTATCTTAGGGTTAGGTTTTCCTGTGTAATATTTAATAACAACGTCAGATCACGAAAACACTTCATTTTATCAATACTTTTAAAATGTCAAATTTCATTCAATTGTTAATCGTACAGAAACGCGTAAAAAGATTACCCCCATTATGGGATTCGAAAATTACTCGCGTCGTGGCGCTGCTATATAAACTTGAACTCTTCAATTAATTTGTAAGCTACCTAAGTCTAATAAATACAGTTTCAAATAACTATATTATTAATTTTAAGTTATAAGCATTAAATAACTTGAGATTAGCGCTAGCAAAAATAATGTAACATTATTAATTTTGTTAATAATAAACTAAGCCATATGTTGGGCCTAACGAAGTTTAAAAAAAAATCACATTTATTGTCTCCAGTTTACATTGACTGAGCATACATATACGTGAACGTTGTTCGTAGTGACATTTATTGACTTGGAACGAAAGTTTAGTTTATATTATTCTTATAGGTGTTCATTACAAATCATTATTAAGTGTAACTTTTATTTTTAAAAGAACCTGGGTATAATTTTTGCACTAAAGTAGATTCAACTGTTGTTAAATGTTTTTAAATATTATAATTTTGCAACTCTGCTTGGTGATGTTCTGTCACTCGAAATCGAATTTTTACTTAATCTTATTTTTAGGCTGTAACTGAGTGTAAGTTTAACTTTTAAGTTTCGGTTCATCACACAATTTCTGAATTTGGTAAGACTATAGCTTTGCCATTCAGCTTGTTGAAATACTCAAATATTGGAGACTGTTCGGATGTACTGATTCAAATTTTGGATTTGAGATGTAAAGAATTTTAGAAGCACTTGTAAGTTGTAAAACTTGAATTTATTCTGGATAGTATTAGTAAGTTTTCTATCTTGACATTACACTAAAGTATTTGGGGACATTTAAAAAATATATATATTTAAAAAAATCATCTTATTGTAGCATAAAGTGTTTGGCATATAAACTTTTGTTTTTTTTTTTGCAAAAGCTATGAAATATAAAAGCCCTCTGGACATATGTTTGAACTGGAGTTTATTTATTAATTAGTTTTCACCTTTAAAATATTGCTTTGCTATTTTATAGAGAAAAACTTTTATAATTTAAGTTTCAAAAGTAGATAGGTATATTTAAATTTTGAACAATTTCTTTATTTGAGGAAAACTTACAAATATTTGCTTATATTTAGATGATGTTTATAGAACTTATAGTAGAAGACCAGTAGGATAGTTTTAATAAAATATTCATTCCTTTGATAAGATAACACCAGTAAAGTTGTTTAATTCAATGATGAATCCCCACTGGTGATCAGCAGTAAGTATTTTAACTTAAAATACTAAAATTTGGGTTTGGATACCTGCAGTAGGCAGAGCACAAATAGCACTTTGTACTTCCAAACAATTGGATCTATCTAATGATGAAATGATATAAACATTGATAAAGTGTTTTTGGATAACATTTAATCGAAATGAATCTGTTAGAAACTGGAGAAATATGGAGAACTCTTGTTTCAGTATGCTCCAATTATATGTCGAGTAATGAATTTTTACAGATCTGAGAATGTATGTAAAGTGATTTATGAAACTCGATTTTAAGAAAATAGTTTTCTGTTGATCAACGTTATCGTGAAGACTGTACCCGGTCACGTTAAGAGTTTTTAATTAAGACGAGAAAGTGAAAATATTTGGGTTTTGATAAAATTATGAAGAAAAATGCATAACAAAACTATGGCTAATGATAATTTTTTTAAAAGAAATTATGAATTACAGATGGTGGAGATAAAAATTTTTGTTACGTGCTGTTACTTGCAGTTTAAATTTGCTTAGTCATATAAATGTTTACGTGTTATTGCTTTTGGATTATAGTCAAAAGTGGCGGGTGTTCAATTAAAGAAATTATCATTGCAAAATCCTACGTATAGTTTTATGACTGGCCACTTAAGTGTTAATAAAATTGATTAGTACAAGGTCATAAAAGATTAACATTTGTATTTTACCCTGTACTATATAGTGCTCTTAAATCTAAGTGCAAGATTGGTTTAAATCTTGCAGCAAGTGAGAGGAGACAAGTTTAAGATTTGGAAAAAGACAGGCTAGGCTCCAGTTAAAGCAGTTTTATTTTTCTAACAGGCTGAATGAGTTGTATAATATTCTGATATTGGCAGTAGTGGAGGCCAGCACTTAACAGGTTAAAAGGGGAATTGACAATTTCCTGAAATATAAAAGGAGGGGTGTGTTTAAATTTTTACTTTTCTCAAGGGTCGGTTGAGCAAGGACAACTTTGAATGCCCGTGTGGTCAGTGATTGCGATATGTCAAGGCATTTGAAAGTTTTAATAAAATTGTATATTAGCAGGATCAGTTAAAAACTAAAGGTTAGAACTCTATGTTTTTAGTACTCTCTAAATGCAAAATTGGTTTAGATTTACAGCACGAAAGCTATGATCTTATGAGTTAAAAGTTTAATCCGTAACATTACTTTTCATGTCAATTCCAAGAGAAGGAATCAGAACGTGTTCCAAGCACTTTGTATTAGTTTAGTTTTAGCATTCACACGTTCTTGTTTCTCTTGTTGTCAGATCTGAATCAGAACGTGTTCCAAGTTCTGACAACAAGAGAAACAAGAACGTGTGAATGCTAAAACTAAACTAATACAAGGTCCTGCATCTTTGAATCGTTCATTACGTGTACAATACCATGGAACGAAGCTTAGCCTCTAAAGACTGAAGCATTACTTTGTTCCATCTGTCAAGTTTTTGAGACATCTCCATTCTTTTAAAGTTTTGTAAAGGAACAATTAATTATGCATTCTAAAAATGCTATGCACAGAACAAGGCTAATAATAATAATAATACTTTTATATGGATTTTGGTTATTTGTTCTTGAATTGGGTAAAAACAACTTCCTTATGATTGAGCCATGAAAATGCAAAATTGAATGAGTGAACCTAGATGAGGTCTAGCTCGCAACAGGTTTAATGTTGGAACATACATTAATATGAGTGTATTGTATTTAAATTTTTTTTACATACCAGTATTTTTTTTATAGAAAAACTTTCTAGAATCATTTTTTGGACAACTGTTCTATTGAATATTTTGTGTAGTTCTCTGGATTGTTTTTGGATTGCTGGAGTACTATACATCATTGTTAGTTCCACCAGGATTACCTTAAACAATACATACACAAGATATGATAAGATATTTCTGTAACTGGATTTTTTGTAAGCTTAGGAATCAAGCACTTGCACTGACCTAAAGCTTTGTTGGAACACCGAGATATGATGCTCATCAGTTTTTGCAGATTTGGTCCAGTCAGATATAGTTTTTAAGATTATTCTTCAATGATGAATCTTACCAAGAAAATGGTTCATTTGAGAATCGTGTATTACCACTGGTAGTGTTGACATTTTTGTTTCAACTGTCCAGAAGTCTGGCCTTGAAAATATTTTAAACATCTGGGACAAGATTGTAACTATGATATTTGAATTACGTTTGTACCAGTACTTATAAAACTTCTCAACATACTTGACGGAAGAACATAAACAAACGATGAGGAACCACCTTGATCCATGAAGGCTGTACTTTCACACCCTCCCTTGATGATAGTAAAAATTTTAACTTGTATTTTATTTTTCAGGAAATCTTTGTTTTCCCTCTCACACGTGTGTTAAATTCCGGCCTCCACTATTGCCAATGGCAATTCTTTGAATAACTTACTCAACATGTTAGAAAGTTACAACTGTTTTAACTGGAACTCAGCCTGTCTTTTCCAAATCTTATACTTATGTCTTCTCATCCTATTATCTTGAAAATGTAGCGTAAAGAAACTAAAGACTTTTATCCTATTGATCCCCAGATAACCTTGTC
>NW_013673249.1:21914-24730 GCF_000517525.1 Limulus polyphemus
CCTTGTTTTATCATCCTATAAGATACCTCTTCCATCCCTAGAGTTATCCTAGTAGCCCTTGTTTTATCATCCTATAAGATACCTCTTCCATCCCTAGAGTTATCCTAGTAGCCCTTGTTTAACCTTTTCCGATAAATCACTAAACATCCTTTCTTAGATAACTGTACGTGCTATTCCAACTAAGAATTTGAGAGTGATTTGTATAGAAATAATTACATCTTTTGACTGTAAGTATATCCTAGAATTCATTTAGCTTTACTACTAGCAACATAACAATGCCTTGATGTCAATAGTGACGTATTCAACGCTCAGCCAAGATCCTTTTCATCTGTTACTATTGAGTGGGTTGCCATCGATATTAAAAGTATGATCCATATTATGATAACCCAAATGCTTTGTCTTGCACTTCCTGTTAAATGATACCGTTCAACTTGGACTGCAAGTTTTTTCATTGTGTTCAGTCATCAGTTGCTTTGTCTACCTGTAAACTTAATATCGAAGATTTGGGATTGGAGCAAGATTTATTGTTAGGATATGTTAAGTTTTCAAAATATCTTTATTTTTTTATCCATCTATACTTTATATATATAATTGCTAATATACTCGTAGGTTGTAAGGTTATTGATTTTGTATATGTATTTAGAATATTAATTAAATTTCTATCTGTTGGTACATTTTGGTAGATATTTACCTAACAGCCATATAACTTTAATAAACTTTTTCTTATTTTGTTTGGTATTATGAAATTTATTAGAAACTCATTTTCTGAGAGTAAAAAAATATATTCTGGATGTTTTGTTATGGGTTTTATTTCTTATGGACGAAAAACGATGAAGCTATCGAGGATGGCAGTAAAGATAGGATTAGGTGATATCAAGTAAGCTACTATATCCACACTATGTTCTTTTTAGTATGTTACCTGTATGCTAACACTATTTATTTTAAGTAAGTTTAATAAAAAATTCATTCTCAACAGAAACTTTTTCATCATCATAGAGTTAAGTTCATTAACTACACATTTATAACATCAAAAATATAATAAATCCCTCTCTGAAAACTGTTCCTTAAAGATATTCAAATACAGTGCAGATATAAACTTTTACTGTTTTGGATTGGATGTAGCCTAATACTTAATGTGCTGGACTGGGACTAAAAGTATCTGTGGATGCATCATAAAAGTGACAGTCAATCCCATTCTATGTCAAACACACACAGACAAGTCTCTGACGATGGTTAGTGTTGCTGCCTTCCCTCCGGTCAGTGGTACAAAATCAAGAATGTCCATATCTGAACTCCTGTGGTTCTCTGACCTGGCTATTTATCTCATATCTGCAGTTTAAAGTGTCATTCTTGTTGAAAATTTAAATTCCTTATACCATCGGTGTATTTACAACCTCTACCTTGTTCGAAGATATAATAAGGTTAGTGTATAACTGACTAGCAGAGAGTTTCTGGCAGGAAATGAAAGATACACAGAGACGGCTTGTGTGTGGAACGATAGAATATATAGAAGTTACACGTTGCTTCTCTATATTTATAACATCAAACTTGTCAATAAATAAGAATCTTAACCATTCTAAGGAATTTATATTATTTAGTTCATATTTATATAAACACTGGTACATTTGTGTTTTTATTTTTATCATGGGCTATTTTAATTATATGTAGAAAAAAGAAAAGAGCTTAAGAAATTTAGGTTTATATGAACTGTTGGTACATGGGTGGTATGAAAATACTTTACAACATCTGTGTGTCCTAAAATGTTCTGTTAAATGTGTTCTGTAATATGAAATGTTAAATATATGTATATTTTTTATTGGTATATATTTTTATTATAAGTGCTATTTGGCATTGTTAGCTAAATCTATTGATTTAGCACTAACCTATAAATCTATTGATTTAGGACTAACCTATAAATTTATGGATTTAGCACTAACCTATAAATTTATTGATTTAGGACTAACCTATAAATTTATTGATTTAGAACTAACCTTTAAATTTATGGATTTAGAACTAACCTAAATCTCCTAAGCTGGCCAAACCTTGTGTGACTTTATTGGGATTACATACTAAAACATTGTTAGCAGTTGAGTCACCCGATTGACAAAGCAATACATTGTAATCGTAACTAAGAATGTAAGAACAATATATTATATTCATTAGTTTTGTAGCTCTGATCTATATCGATAATTGAACTTGATCACAAGCTTGTATTAAGAAGCCCCATTAATCTAATTTTTAACAGTTTCATGAACTGTAAAAATTGACAGTCAGTTTCATCAGTGAAATATATATAATTTCCTAACATTGATAAACACTTTATTAGTGTTACTAGTCCTTGTAGTTTATCTGAAACATTTCTACGCTGAAGATGCTAAAAGTAAACATTAATTAACATTATTAAAAACATGATAAATTCTTAAAAGAGGAGACTTGGCATAAGTAATGTGTCTAACTCAAAATGTTAAGAAATATACAGTCTCAAGCCCAAGACTCTGGTTCTCATTGATGCCCAATGCTAAAGCTTCATCAACTGAGCCAACAAGATTCAAATTCCAAGCAAAAAACTTTCAATTATGGTATCCATTCATTTAGTCCAGGTTCTTGTCAGAGTCATAAACACCACATCTGATAACACACAACCACCTGGAGAGCCAAGCATGATCACAACTGGTCTGATTGACCATCTGTTTAATTCCAAATGTCATTTAACGGTGGAATGATCACTACTGAGATAACAGTATAGTGAATTAGGTGTGAAGTAACTTTTTCCTTTTTTTTTTTTTTTTTTTTTTTTTTTTTATTTTTTATATATA
>NW_013673249.1:25599-27315 GCF_000517525.1 Limulus polyphemus
AAGAAGGGAGTTTTTATACCAAGAATTTATTTATCACGATTCCAATTCCACTTTTTGTCATATAATACTTCCTCTTTTAATTGCTCGTTCCAATTTTAGTTAAATCCAATTGCAAACATAGCTGTAAATAGCTCCTAAATTTTAGGCACTTTTTACTGCTATATAGAAGCCTGTCAAGAAGGGAGTTTTTATACCAAGAATTTATTTATCACGATTCCAATTCCACTTTTTCTCATATAATACTTCCTCTTTTAATTGCTCGTTCCAATTTTAGTTAAATCCAATTGCAAACATAGCTGTAAATAGCTCCTAAATTTTGGCACTTTTTCTGCTATATAGAAGCCTGTCAAGAAGGGAGTTTTTATACCAAGAATTTATTTATCAATGAGTGAAATTAATTTGCTGTTTGTTATTTTTGAACTTTGAATGCCCGTGTGGTCAGTGATTGCGATATGTCAAGGCATTTGAAAGTTTTAATAAAATTGTATATTAGCAGGATCAGTTAAAAACTAAAGGTTAGAACTCTATGTTTTTAGTACTCTCTAAATGCAAAATTGGTTTAGATTTACAGCACGAAAACTATGATCTTATGGGTTAAAAGTTTAATCCGTAACATTACTTTTCATGTCAATTCCAAGAGAAGGAATCAGAACGTGTTCCAAGCACCTAGTGTTAGCTAGTGTGTGTCTAGTATTTACAGCAAGGTTGTTGGCAAGATCTGTACTTCATCATTGAAATACTTAATATCACTTTTAGAGAGTTTTGGTTTCTGTAACTGTATCATTTCTGTTATTAACAGTGTCAGTTTTATACCCAGCTTTTACTTACACATAGAGTCTTGCCACAGTTTTATAGACTATCATTGAACAACCAAAGATCTTGATTTCCATATGCTTGCAACATGGTATTTCAGTCCAAAGAGCCAATTATTGTATTACCTTACTACTACTGGGCATAATAATACTCTGTATTATTTTATAGCCTTTATACATGTATGCCACTTTCTGATTGGTTTAATGACAACCAATCACACTGTAAACTGTCAACACTTGACTGTACCCTCGTACAGTTCATTTTCACACAATAAAGGGGTAAAATTCCCATAGTATTTACCTCTTATGTTATCACTAGTATAAAAGCCCGTCAAAGATTATGGAAAAACCAAAGCCTACCAAATTTGAATCCTCCAATATGCATTTACAACTTTGCTGCCTATAAACAAACGCAAGAAAAATAAAGGGCCTTCTAGCTTCGGGAAACCGAAGCCTATCATGAGCAATATCTCCTCTACCTAAAGAGTGTCTCTTCCCAGCATCAATCCTTGTCCCAATATTCTTTGATCACGGTTATTTTATTATCACATCAATTGCATTATTACAGTAGTTCTCTTAAAAACCACATTTCTTGTAAATACTTGATCATCATTCAAAAACTTCTTCAAAGTTCAAGTGGTCTTGACTCACATGCAGATAAGAAGTTGTAACCAAAACAAAAAGTTGAAACAGTTTACTCAGCCTGTTGATTACATTTAATCATTACAAAAGAATTTTTCTGGCTAGAAATGCCGTACTGTTTCAGCTTACTAAAACGTGTGATGGTAACATACGGTAGGAAGGGGGAACTATTTTGGTAGCTCTGCCGGTAGAATACCAGCCTTGGAGCACTGGTGTGAGATGAGGATGTTAGGTTTAGGTCCTGGTAAAAAAAAAAAAAAAA
>NW_013673249.1:27670-32130 GCF_000517525.1 Limulus polyphemus
AAATTGGAACGAGCAATTAAAAGAGGAAGTATTATATGACAAAAAGTGGAATTGGAATCGTGTAACTCCTGAAATTCGGAGAAAACGAGCATGACTGACTGTCACTTGGCCTTTTATGATTTTGATTATTTTTTCACCATTTCTTTGTTTCCAAGATGGACAGAGGATGGGCAATTCGTATAAAACTTTTGACTGCAAATGTTTTTTGGGTCTCTGCTAGTACATAATAGTACATCAACTTTTAATGTATATACTGGATCGGGCTTAGCCTAGTGGTAAGCGAGGCATATTTGTGAATCTAAAGTTTCATAGTTCGTGTTCTTTTGCTGGAAAATCGCACTCCGCACTTAGGAGCATTAGGTGTCAAAGCGCAGTATTCAGTCAGACAAGAGTTGTCCGAGAGTGAGCGGTGGGTGCTTTTGACTACATGCTTTACCTGTATTCTGTCAGTTAAAGATTAGGGACGATTATGTGCAGATAGACGTTTGTGCAAAGTTTTGAAACGATTTTGTAAAGTTTTGATCCATGTGCAGGAAAGTGATTAAAGTTTCATTCCGTACCCAGTGAAAATCTCCTTTTTATTTCGGACTTGCATAATTTTTACAATAAATACACAGATAATGACACCAGCAATAGTTTGATTATAATAAAAAAGCACTATTTTAAAAACTAACTTCATGTTAACTCCACCATTCATATGTTTCAGTCTTAGTTGATATGTATTTCGTCATAGAATATTACCCATAATTCACAGATAGTGGAAAGCTCTTTAACTTGTTATTACTTTTATAAAACAGTTTCACTAATACCGTAACGGCCCTATTATAAGGCGATGTTTTTTTATTAATAATTAGGCTGTAAAATTCATAGTCACCTTATAATCGCGGCCGACCACAGGCCCCCCTTCTCCCTCTTCTAGCCTGTCGCATTCCTGGATGTCCAGATAGCACCCGTCTACGCATGCGCGCCAGATGTTCGCTCAAGGTCATTGCTAATTCTTTATTCTCCTGAAGAAGAATAGTGAACTATTCTAAAGCGCTCGAGTTTTGGATCTCGTTTGAAAATCATTACAACTTTTGTATGTGATCCTGTGTGCTAATTTCTTATTCAGAAGAGCTAATTCTTGCAGCTAATCCACCTGCAGGCTGTTCAGTTATAGTATTGATTTTTTGGACCTAGAAAGATACGTTATGACACTCAATATTATTCCTTCCCAGGGAGCCCCCTCAGTGGCACAACAGTATGTCTGTGGACGTACAATGCTATAAACCGGATTTCGATACCCGTGGTGGGCAGAGCACAGATAGCCCACTTGTGTGGCTTTGCACTTAACTACAAACTAACTTCCCCATGGTTTCTGAAAATGGGGTCGCCATATACACAAGATCGCCCTATAATCGGACCAAACGGTACTTTATTCTAGTAGCTCTTACAAATTTTATTTTAGTACACAATTCGGTTCAGATCAGCTTAGTCAAAAAGGGATCCTATTGGTTTCTCATAAAACGAAGAGTTAAACAATAGGTAATCATTGCTGTATGAATAATATTTCGAGTGAAATCTTTGCTTTTGATAGTTTCAACTCTTAATGATATCAAATAATATGAGCTGTTACATTATTATTATTGATTCTTTTTACCCACTGTTTTATTATTATTATTATTTACATAGTATTTTGCATGGTATTTTCCCCACATAGTCTCAAAATCTTAATGCATTAGATTGACGGCGTTTGTGCATATTTTCAATAAAACAAAATCATGACACCAACGTTTCGTTTCTTTGAAGATGGTGGATGAAGTTGTTCACCGAAACATGTAGATCGTGCTTGTTTTTTTTTTAAATTTTATACAAATTTATTGTGCACGTGAAACGATGGTGTCGTGATTTTTATTTTCATCTCAAAATCTTGCCAAAATAGGCTTACGTAAGTACAAACAATTGTAAGACAGTGTTAGATGATAATGTACAATAAAGACTTAAAGCGAAACAAGTGGAATCCGACATTTTCCCCACATTTCTTCTGGTTACAATGATAAACTTGCAGAAAATACATATTGAAAAGAGGTACAGTTGCAGAAATACATTTCGAAGCTCGTTTTGAAGACAAAAGAAATGTATATATATATCTGTTCTACATTAACTTACTTCAAAGCTGTTTTCTTCTAAATTCTGCAACCAACTAAATATCATCATGTTACGTTCATATTTGGTTAGTGGCCTTCCCTTCTCCTTGTCTATATCTTTAACTGTGAGGGTGACATTCCTATTAGGTCCTCTGATGCCAAATGATGGGATTTGGACCTCGCTGGGTACACAATGATCAAGGTCTGTGGATATTTGTACTTGAGGAACTCCAGTAGTTGTATCTTGTTGATGGGATTTATTTAAGAGATTGATCTCGCTATGTGTTAACCTCTCTAAAGCTTTGTATGTGGATAAAACCCTCCGCCGAATATACCTTTGTCTAACCTTCTTATTGACAGAACGGATCATCTCGGCTGGAGTAATGACGGGATAAGTAGCTCCGCCAAGTGAGAGTTGAGGTTGTGGTGAAGCCATGTAAGAAGACGAGGCCACATCACCGACAGCAACCCAAGTGGACAAGGAACGAGAAGCGGGATCCAAACGTGTACTGGAAAACACGAATTGTCCCCAGTCACAAAGAGCGATCTCCGACGTACTTGGTCGTAGGGATTCATTTTCTTCTGATGTAACATGTGCTATATCCGTGGTGCTAAAACTCTTCATCAGACCCAAAAGGGATGAAAGTGCCCCGCAATTACGGATCGCCTCAGACTCTTCTTCGAAAAGCACTTCCCCTGATATTGTTCTCTTTGTGACAGGTCTATGCTTCTCCGAAGGAACTTGAAGTAAACAACCTCTGGCTCCTCGACTACTTCTAGCCCCTGAACGCCCCCACATCATCTCTGCAGGTTGAGGACTTTGTCTTAGTGACTCATCAGGTCCTTCGCCGTTTCTTGAATTTCTCATTAAACCGCTCCTCATTCGGCTTACCTCAGAACCAAGACTAGACAAAGACATTAGAGACAAATCCGTGGCAAAGGAATCACGGCTTGGAGAGCGTGGCACCACAGTTGAGACAGTGGTGGGCTGAGGAAGGTTGCCCGTGTTGGAGTTGCTCATTGCTAACAAGCATGTATTATAGTGGCAGCACTTAACTCTGTCGATTATCACTTCAAATCTTGAGAACTTTTGATGCTATGTAAGAAAAAAAAAAAAGAAGAATTGATAAAAGACTATTACAGCGTGAATAAAAACACGTTATCGGTGAAATTCATTTACGTATATTACGTTAAAATTCACTTGGCTCTAATCTAGATCCATTTATTTATTTAAAACATCTAATTCAAACATATTTCTATTTATTAGATCAGGGATGTCCAACTGATGTGCTGCTGGTGGGTGTCATGGTATTTTGAGTGCAGTGTTACGGGCCGAACACTAATTAGCGACAATAAGAACATATTAAGGGCTGTTGCTATTAATTAAATGTGACAGTCAAATATACCAAAAATAAGCTTTATTTCTCGCTTCATTTTTTTTTTTTTTTAGTGACTGATTTTTACATTTTTGACCGGTGGTTAGTGACTTGGTCAGTTATACAGCTCAAACTGCTGTGTAATGTGATAAGTTCAAATTCTACAAGAACACTCAGTAACAAACCAAGCTGGTTGTTTCCAGTCTGGTTTGTTTGTTTTTGAGTTTCGCGCAAAGCTACATGAGGGCTATCTGCGCTAGCCGTTCCTATTTTAGTAGTGTAAGACTAGAGGGAAAGCAGCTAGTCATCACCACCCACCGCCAACTCTTAGGCTCCTCTTTTCCCAAGAATAGTGGGATTGACCGTAACATTAAAACGCCCCCCACGACTGAAAGAGCGAGCATGTTTGGTGGGACGGAAATTCGAACCCGCGACCCTCAGATTGGGAGTCGAGCGCCCTAACCACCTGGCCATGCCTTGCCTCTCAGGGGAAAGGGGACGACTCTCGAGTTTCTCTTCCAAAGTTAATAGAAATTGTTTCAGCCAGTTCCCCACAACAACTTATGACACCAGATAGACGGACGGACGGACAACTTTGCTTTCTTTGTAGATAGATAATTACTTTGAACGCAGTATTATAATAACTACATCGAAGGCGTATATTTCGTACCTGTTTAAGTCTTGTGTTCGGGTTGAATAAACCGTATCAGTCATGGCTATAATAGTTTATTTATTTTTAGCCTGATCGTGTTAATTTTTATGATAATCTAACAAGAATATTAAAGAAAAACCTAAATAAATTCTAGATTCAGATTACTCTTTCTTTGCCTCCCACCCACCCCGTTGGCTCAGCATTGTTTATGGCAGTTATTTTGGCCAAACATGCTCGCCCTTTCAGCCCTGGGGGCGTTATAATGTGACGGTCAATTCCACTATTCGTTGGTAAAAGAGTAGCTCA
>NW_013673249.1:32140-37781 GCF_000517525.1 Limulus polyphemus
CTTTCCTCTAATCTTACACTGCTAAATTAGGGACGGCTAGCGCAGATAGCCCTCGTGTAGCTTTGCGCGAAATTCAACAACAAACAAACAGTTATTTTGGTGTAAAGTTAATAGTTTAGAGAAAATTATTAATCACCAAGGGTGTTCGAAGATTAGCAATCCTTTTAACCAGATGCAGTGGAAGGTCTGTGAAAAATGTGTACGATAAGTTAGTTTTAGGCTTGTCTTCGCCATCCTTCGTAGAAGCCGGCTGCATTGAAAGTTACGATGTCGAGTAACTTACGGCCACGAGACTCCGCACGCCCGATAAAAGTAATATTGTTCTTAAAAGATGAAATTAATCCCATAATTCCACGGAACGACTCATACTGAACAGACGTTTTTATTAATTTTTATAAATACATTCAGTTAATTGTTACCAAAGTTAGGTGAAATACAGACTTATAATTTGTCGGATAGAAGGGCCCCGGCATGGCCAGGTGGTTATAGAGCGCTAGACTCGCAATCTGTTGGTTACGGGTTCGAATCCCCGTCTCACCAAACATGCACGCCCTTTTATCTGTTGGGACGTTATAATGTGACGGTAAATCCCACTATTCGTTGGCAAAAGAGTAGCCCAACAATTGGCGGTGGGTGGTGTTGACTACCTACCTTCCCTTTAGTCTTTCACTGCTAAATTAGGGACGGCTAGCGCAGATAGCTCTCGTGTGGCTTCGCGCGAAATTCCAAACAAACAAACTAAACGGATAAATGGAAATGAATGAATAATTTCGACCCCCCCCCCTTGAGAAATGGATTTGCCTTGCCTGGCTCGCAATCGGCAGGTCACAGGTTCAAATCCCCGTCCCACCGAACATGCTTGCTCTTTCAGCCGAAGGATGTTCAAACGTGACGGTCAATCCCATTACTAGTTGGTAAAAGGTAGCCCAAGAGTTGGCGGTGTTCACTAGCTCCTTCCCTCTTGTCAGTCACCTCGAAATTAAGGACGGCTCGCACTTGAGTAGATTTACGCGAAATTCAACAAACAAACAAATGGATTTAGTTTGAATTTCGCGCAATCCTACGCGAGGGCTATCTGCACTAGCCGTCCATAACTTAGCAGTGATAGACAATAGGAAAGGCAGTTAGTCAACACCACCCGCCGTCAACTCTTGGGCTACTCTTCTACCGACGAATAGTTGGATTGACCGTCACATTACAACGCTCCAACGATTGAAAGGGCGAGTACGTTCGTTGGGACGGGGATTCGAACCCCACAGATTGCGAGTCGAGTGCCTTGACCATCAGGCCATGCTAAGGGACCAAACGGAGTTGCTTCCTTTGCCCCCCAATGACTTTCTTTTAGACAGTGGCCTTTAAACAAGGTAGCTGTGTACACAAACGTAAACTAGCTTGCACTCATTAATACGTTTTGTCCACTTTTGGGCCCTGTATGTGCCCGTTGTCCACCAAAGTGAATCGAACCACTAATTTTAGCGTCGATCAACTAGGGGATTGGGTCGCTAGGAAAAGGTACTACCTAAAGTATTAATAACATACATTTTGAAATGTCATATATATAAAAGAATAAATAAAGCAACAGAAAATAACAACAACAGCGTGTAAAAACGTCACCAGACATTAAATTACCAGTATATATATATATGCAATGTGTACATATTGACTGTTTTAGGCTTAGTGAGAATACGCCTTATGCATTTATTTTCATTATCAACAATATGTGTTGTTGAACACTGAAATATATATATATATAGCCGATAATCTATATAGCCCTCCACCAAGTCCTGGTTATGCACGTTAAAATCAATACATTCACTGCACGCGAAGCCGCGCGCTATACGCATGCCTTTTGCAATACGACAACTACACCCGCAGCATCGTTATCGCATTACTGCTGAACGTAACTGCAACGATAAACATTTGTGTATTTATCTGTTTCATATCGTTACAATGCCGTTGTTTTCAAAAGCGTGACAGGATATACAAGCAGGAACATAACTAAGGGCTCTTAAGAAAAATGGAATCCATGGCGTTCGCTTACCTGACGGTCAGAGAGACAAGTCCACTATGGCTCGAGCATACCTGGAAAAATTCATATGGCGCATGCGCCAAACTCTCGCGCGCTACGTACACCGCCTTTCCGAAGAGTTGCAAGTAAGAATCGTGTGTACTGTTGAAACAGACCATAACGTCGGAGGTGTTTGATGTATGCGTAGTATTATACTATTTTAATGAAAAAAAAATAAATCAGAAGGAACTAATCACCTCGTCTTTATGAACAAAACCAACCAGACAAACAAACATGTGTACATAATATATGAGGATATTACTGTTTTCCTAGTACTTGTGGTAGTAGTTTCTTTAATTGGTGGGGTGATTTGATACAAAATGTCAGATATGTATGATAAAGAATTTTCATAAAATCCTTTAACTTCTACCGTCCTTACGCATTCGTGTTCTGTACGCGTATTGTATCATTCTCGTTATGAGTGATTATTGTAATACGCATTCAGGTGACACAAGCAGACAGACAGTGAACTTTTAAAATAGAATTTTGTTTGTTAAGCGCAAAGCTACATAATGTGCGTGGCCAGGTGGTTAGGGCGCTTGAATTTCAATTTGAAGGTCGCGGGTTCGAATCCCCGTCCTACCAAACATGCTCGCCCTTTCAGCTGTAGGTGCCTTATAATGTGATGGTCAATCCCACTATTCGTTGGTAAAAGAGTAGCCCAAGAGTTGACGGTGAGTGGTGATGACTAGCTGCCTTCCCTCTAGTCTTACACTGCTAAATTAGGGACGGCTAGCGCAGATAGCCCTCGTGTAGCTTTGCATAAAATTCAAAAACAAACAATCTTCTGTAGTGTTTCTTACGTATTACTGACACGCAAAGATTCTTCTGTAGTGTTTATTACATTATTATTGACACGCAAAGATTCTTCTGTAATGTTCTTACATATTATTGACACGCAAAGATTCTTCTCTAGTGTTTAATACATATTTTTAACACGCAAAGATTCTTCTCTAGTGTTTATTACATTATTATTGACACGCAAAGATTCTTCTGTAATGTTCTTACATATTATTGACACGCAAAGATTTTTCTCTAGTGTTTGTTACATTATTATTGACACGCAAAGATTCTTATCTAGTGTTTATTACATTATTATTGACACGCAAAGATTCGTCTCTAGTGTTTATTACATTATTATGGACACGCAAAGATTCTTCTGTAGTGTTCTTACATATTATTGACACGCAAAGATTCTTCTGTAGTGTTCTTACATATTATTGACACGCAAAGATTCTTCTGTAGCGTTCTTACATATTATTGACACGCAAAGATTCTTCTGTAGGGTTTATTACATTATTATTGACACGCAAAGATTCTTCTGTAGTGTTTATTATATTATTATTGACACGCAAAGATTCTTCTGTAGTGTTTATTATATTATTATTGACACGCAAAGATTCTTCTGTAGTGTTTATTACGTTATTATTAACACGCAAAGATTCTTCTGTAGCGTTCTTACATATTTTTAACACGCAAAGATTCTTCTGTAGTGTTTATTACATTATTATTGACACGCAAAGATTCTTCTGTAGTGTTTATTTCGTTATTATTGACACGCAAAGATTCTTCTGTAGTGTTTATTTCGTTATTATTGACACGCAAAGATTCTTCTGTAGTGTTTATTACGTTATTATTGACACGCAAATATTCTTATATAATGTTTCTTACATATGAGTTTATGGGTGCGTGTTAGTTCGCCTCTATGTATTCTGAGAAAATCCCTTCATTTATTTCCAAACCTTCGGTTAAAGCTATACAAGGGCTACTCTGCGCATAACTGTCTATAATTTTCAATTGATAAACTATTGATAAGACGCCAATACCATTGTATACCAACTCTTGGGCTCTTCTCGTCTGACGGAATAAAGGTTTTCATTGTCGCCCATGGCCTCAAAGTGCGGAGCGTGTTTTTTGTGGTAACGGAATGCGATCCATTAATCCTCTGACTCACACTCCGAGCACGTTATGTGCTCAGTAAGTATACTGAAACAATTCATTGAGTTGTTAAGGCTTAAACATTTAGTAGAACATTATATGTATTGGGTTTGTTTGTAATTAAGCACGAAGCTACACAATGGGCTATCTGTGCTCTGCCCACTACGGGTATCGAAACCCGAATTCTAGCGTTGTGAGTCCGCAGACATACCGATGTGCCACTGGGGGGGGGGGGTCACCAAGTGGCCGAAAGAATTTCGAGAACAGTGTGTATTATACTCCACCTACAGATAACTACATCATAAGTATATAATGCATATTTTATATTATATTAAACGTTATCTGGATGAATCGTGTGAATCAGACGCTTATCGGTCGTGTTTGAATTCGATATAACATTAAAAAAAAAAAGGGTCCGGCATGGCTAGGTGGTTAGGGGTGCTCAACTCGCAATCTGCTCGTCGCGAGTTCGAATGCCCTTTCAGCCGTTGGGGCGTTATATGGTGACGGTTAATCCCACTATTCGTTAGTAAAAGAGTAGTCCAGGAGTTGGCGGTGGGTGGTGATAACTAGCTGCCTTTCCTCTTGTCTTTCACTGCTAAATTATGGACGGCTACCCCTGAAAGCCCCCGTGTAGCTTTGCGCGAAACCCATTACAAACAAACATTCAAAATTAAGTGTTATTGCTCATGAATGAAACACACAAACCTTTGAGTGTACCTACTAATACAGTTAACATCAGTGTACCTACAAATACAGGTAACATGAGTGTACCTACAAATACAGTTAACATGACTGTACTTACTAATACAGGTAACATGAGTGTACCTACTAATACAGGTAACATGAGTGTACCTACTATTACAGGTAGCATGAGTGTACCTACTAATACAGGTAACATGTGGTGATTTTGCGAGAATTAAGAGACCCAGTGTGCATTTATATAAATATTACAACTGATTGTGTGTGGGTTATTTGGACAGGATAACAGAAGTGGTAGTCAAATGTTTGAAAAATACTACTTGTGTCCGGTTCCCGATTTGTTCTAAAATAAACAAACGTTTCTTCTCCCCTGGTGGTCGTATTTGTCAAATCAACCCTACAGTTATACTTCTCTCTAAGTTAATAAGGATTAAAGCATTATTAAGCAAATAATATAAAGGATTAAAGTATTACTAAGCTGATAATATGAGGGATTAAAGTATTATTAAACAAATAATATAAGGGATTAAAGTATTACTAATCTGATAGTATGAGGGATTAACGTACTACTAAGCCGGTAATATAAGGGGTTAAAATATTACTAAGCTGATAAGATAAGGGATTAAAGTATTACTAAGTAAATTATATAAAATATTTAAGTATTTCTAAGTACAGAATAAAAGAGGTTAAATAGTACTAAGTAGATAATGTTAGGGACTTTAGTATTACTAAGTTCATAATTTTGAGATTTAAGAATTGCTAACTAGAGAATGCAAAGGATTAAAAATACTTAGTAGATGATACAAGGAATTAAAGAATTACTTAGTAGATGATACAAGGGATTAAAGAATTACTTAGTATATGATAAAAGGGATTAAAGAATTACTTAGTAGATGATATACAGGATTAATAAATTACTTAGTATATGATAAA
>NW_013673250.1:0-2726 GCF_000517525.1 Limulus polyphemus
CCATTCATCAGACAAGATTATAATCCTGACGTGTATTTACACCATTCATCAGACAAGATTATAATCCTGACGTGTATTTGCACCATTCATTAGACATGACTGTAATCATGTGGTGTATTTACAACATTCATCAGACATGACTATAATCCTGACGTGTATTTGCACCATTCATCAGACAAGATTATAATCCTGACGTGTATTTACACCATTCATTAGACATGACTGTAATCATGTGGTGTATTTACAACATTCATCAGACATGACTATAATCCTGACGTGTATTTGCACCATTCATCAGACAAGATTATAATCCTGCCGTGTATTTACACCATTCATCAGACAAGATTATAATCATGTGGTGTATTTACACCATTCATCAGACAATATTATTATAATCATGTGGTGTATTTCCACCGTTCATCAGACATTATTATTATAATTATGTGGTGTATTTACACCGTGAACGGTGTAAATACACCACATGATTATAATAATATTGTCTGATGAACTAAGAGACTTTTATTACCTACTATTTATTATTTACTGAATCTATAGTGTTGATGTGTTCATATAGAACTGTTATCAGTGACAATATAGAAATTCTGAGGATGGGCCTGCTTATTGTCTTGAAATATTAAGGTACTGTAAGAAAGTTATCAGTATGTGTTTTCCCAAGTGACAATACAGGAATTCTGACGATGGGCCTGCTTATTGTCTTGAAATATTTACGTTAATCCCCGAAAAATAAAGAAAAACATAGTTTACTCTAGATTATTCATGCTTTAAAAACAAACATACGCGGTCTCGCTACTATTCCTGTATCAGAAAGAACAGGGAAGAAAGCAATGGTTTTACCATCATTATTTAGTTGAGAAAATAATTTTCAGCTGAACTGGATTACATGTTTAACGATTTAAGGAAGTGAAACAAGTGTTTCAATAATAAAAGACGTTTTAATAAGTGAATATTTCACTCTTTGATAGATACGTAATGTGACTACTTAAGCAGAACGTGTCACGATATACTACATTTAAAATGTATTAATCACCTGAGTATTGAACTAAGCCAGTGGAATAGAAGGTTGATCAATAGGTTAATTCAGAGTCGAGCTTAATATTTACAAGTGCTCCGAGTTTGAGCTAAGACTAATATTATGTTATGGTTGTGGACATCGAAGGGAAGAACACGTACTGTTTGTAATATAGAAGGTTGATCAATAGGAAGAGTATTTTAGTTAATTCAGGGTCGAGCTTAATATTTACAAGTGCTCCGAGTTTGAGCTAAGACTAATATTATGTTATGGTTGTGGACATCGAAGGGAAGAACACGTACTGTTTGTAATATAGAAGGTTGATCAATAGGAAGAGTATTTTAGTTAATAATATGTTATTAATCATTACCATAATTCTGAATTGTAAATTATTTAAAAAATGGACAATAATTACAGTTTACGTATTTAATCTAGTTTACCCCACAGTTTACGTGTTTAATCTAGTTTACCCCACAGTTTACGTATTTAATCTAGTTTACCCCACAGTTTACGTATTTTATCTAGTTTACCCCATACTATTTTTTTTTCTTACGATATAAATGTTTCCTAGACCACTGCTGTATCTGTCGTATCCTGATGAGCCCTGGTATTGACGAAAGGCCTCGTCGGCAGTGAACATGTTATAACATATTCTCGTTTTCTTACGTAAAAGTAATAACGTTGTAGTAGTTTTTGAAATAAAATAATTTTGCAAATTCCATACACAAATTATAAAATATGGCAACCATTTTCAGTTAACTTAGGGACTCGTTCTCATTTAACGTAGATTTTAAATAAACGAAACTATTAAGTTTCGTGTTTCAAGATATTAACTGTTTCATGTTTCAAGATATTAACTATTTCATGTTAATATCTTACATTCACTTTTTCATCGAAACCTGCTTTTCAATGTGTTCACAAGTCATCAGGCTTAAAAGCATGCCATGTGACTCAAGTGACTATAGCCCTGACTGAAAATCATGTCTAACAAGTCACAAAACTACATCGAAGAATTAAAAACTTGCAATGTAGGTAAAAGTACTATAACCCATATTTAAAACCGTATTTATCACACAACTACAGTCAACATTATAATAATGTCTGATGAATACTGTGAATACACGGCAGGATTATAATCATGTCTGATGAACGGTGGAAATACACCACATAATTATAATAATAATGTCTGAATACACACCAGCAGCAGATTACCCAACCAGTTCAACAGCTCACCCAATTAGGATGTGTTACTACATCTATTGTAACTTACCTTGTCGTAAGTATTTAAAAACTAGACTACACCAAGGTAAGTTACAATAGATTACATAGTCACGATAGTCAACATAAGTATTTAAAAACTAGACTACATCAAGGTAAGTTTAAGTATTTAAAAACTAGACTACACCAAGGTAAGTTACAATAGCTTACTTAATAACGATAGTCATCGTAAGTATTTAAAAGTCGTAAGTATTTAAAAACTAGACTACACCAAGGTAAGTTACAATAGATTACATAGTCACGATAGTCAACATAAGTATTTAAAAACTAGACTACATCAAGGTAAGTTACAATAGATTACATAGTCACGATAGTCAACATAAGTATTTAAAAACTAGACTACATCAAGGTAAGTTACAATAGATTACTTAATAACGATAGTCAACATAAGTATTTCAAAACTAGACTACATCAAGGT
>NW_013673250.1:2736-4591 GCF_000517525.1 Limulus polyphemus
GCTGTGATCTAATTCTGTGTGAAGTTAAGCAGTAGTCTGGTCACAGTTGTGTTTCTGTGATGTGGTTCTGTGTAAAGTTAAGCAGCAGTCTGGTCACAGTTGTGTTTCTGTGATGTGGTTCTGTGTAAAGTTAAGCAGCAGTCTGATTACAGTTGTGTTTCTGTGATTTGGTTCTGTGTGAAGGTAAGCAGTAGTCTGATCACAGTTGCCGTTTCTGTGATGTGGTTCTGTGTGAAGGTAAGCAGTAGTCTGGTCACAGTTGTGTTTCTGTGATCTGGTAACAGTCGCTGTTTCTGTGATCTGGTTCTGTGTGAAGGTAAGCAGTAGTCTGGTCACAGTTGTGTTTCTGTGATCTGGTTCTGTGTAAAGTTAAGCAGTAGTCTGGTCACAGTTGTGTTTCTGTGATTTGGTTCTATGTGAAGGTAAGCAGTAGTCTGATCACAGTTGCTGTTTCTGTGATCTGGTTCTGTGTGAAGTTAAGCAGTAGTCTGGTCACAGTTGTGTTTCTGTGATCTGGTGAAAGTCGCTGTTTCTGTGATCTGGTTCTGTGTGAAGGTAAGCAGTAGTCTGGTCACAGTTGTGTTTCTGTGATCTGGTGACAGTCGCTGTTTCTGTGATCTGGTTCTGTGTGAAGTTAAGCAGTAGTCTGGTCACAGTTGCTCTTTCTGTGTGAAGTTAAGCAGTAGTCTGGTCACAGTTGTGTTTCTGTGATCTGGTGACAGTCGCTGTTTCTGTGATCTGGTTCTGTGTGAAGTTAAGCAGTAATCTGGTCACAGTTGCTGTTTCTGTGTGAAGATAAACAATGGTTTTTCTACAGTTGTTCGTTCTATAATCCTTATAATGATACACGGCAGGATTATAATCTTGTCTGATGAATGGTGTAAATACACGTCAGGATTACAGCCATGTCTGATGAATGTTGTAAATAAACCACATGATTACAGTCATGTCTGATGAATGGTGTAAATACACCACATGATTATAGTTGTGTCTAATGAATGACTAATTTGAAGATCCTCCTCCTTTACGAAGTACATAACACAACCTGTTCTAAAAGTTATTTCCTAAATATCTGACTCAACCATAACATACAGACCCAGAACCAAGTCATAGTAAGTATGATATAGTTAATCATAGTTACAACCAGTACTGTTTTAAAGTATTATACCTACGCCTACAACCCAGACTAAGTTCACGTGTAACGAAGCATATAATTACAATCTAGGCTTAAACATATGAGATAAGTCCAATCCACCTTTTGTGGATAGAATGTCAGAGTGCAAAACCACAGTGACTAATACTTTGAATTGAATTATTCTCGGCCTTTAACTGGGTTTACCACGCGGGGAGTCCCGCGCTTTTGAGCAAGTTTATTTTGGATTTGAGAACTATCAGTGTACAGGCACGCAGTGTTTGTTTACTTTACAGAGCTCAACTAACCATTCACATGAAACCTTCGGAGCGATAAGGTTTTGGTGGTGTGGGCCTACGTTTTTAGAGTGCGTAAAAACGTTTATAAAGACAACAAAAATAGGTTAACCTAAACTTTAGTGTGCCTAATGAGGTTTATAAAGATAATAAATTCCTGAAGAAAAGTTTTAGTGTATTTACACCATTCATCAGACAATATTATAATCCTGACGTGTATTTACACCATTCATCAGACATGACTATAATCCTGACGTGTATTTACACCATTCATCAGACAAGATTATAATCCTGACGTGTATTTACACCATTCATCAGACAAGATTATAATCATGTGGTGTATTTACACCATTCATCAGACAATATTATTATAATCATGTGGTGTATTTACACCATTCATCAGACAATATTATTATAATCATGTGGT
>NW_013673250.1:5420-7706 GCF_000517525.1 Limulus polyphemus
GTTATACGTTTTCTCTCTCTCGTTTCTGTTGTTATAAAACACTAAAACACAAACATACACTAGGTAGACTGATGTGGGTGTTATACGTTTTCTCTCTCTCGTTTCTGTTGTTATACAACACTAAAACACAAACATACACTAGGTAGACTGATGTGGGTGTTATACGTTATTCTCTCTCTCGTTTCTGTTGTTATACAACACTAAAACACAAACATACACTAGGTAGACTGATGTGGGTGTTGTACGTTAATTTTTCTCTCGTTTCTATTGTTATAAAACACTAAAACACAAACATACACTAGGTAGACTGATGTTGATATTTTACGTTATTTCTCTCTCGTTTCTGTAGGCAAGGAATAGTAAAACACAAACATACACTACGTAGACTGATGTGGATGTTGTACGTTAATTTTCTCTTGTTTATGTTGTTATAGAACAGTAAAACACAAACATACACTAGGTAGACTGGCGTTGATAATCTACATTACTTATTTTTTGTAAGTAGTTATAGAAGTTTAAAACACAAACATACACTACGTAGACTGGCGTTGATAATCTACATTACTTATTTTTTGTAAGTAGTTATAGAAGTTTAAAACACAAACATACACTACGTAGACTGGCGTTGATAATCTACATTACTTATTTTTTGTAAGTAGTTATAGAAGTTTAAAACACAAACATACACTCCGTAGACTGGCGTTGATAATCTACATTACTTATTTTTTGTAAGTAGTTATAGAAGTTTAAAACACAAACATACACTACGTAGACCTATGTTGGTACAGTATGTTACCTCTTCCTGTACATATTTGGATCAGTGCAAGGTGTTGTGTGTATTCAGTTATTCGATCGAATAGCCTTGAAGTTATATATGTTAGTTATTTGTATGTGTTTCGTCGTACCGTTAGCGAGGCAATTTTCGTTTGAACGTCATTTGTAAACTTAAGCCTAGAACTTAGAAGTAGTTTACTTACTGATCAAATACAATTAATCTCAGGTTTCAACTTTTATTCTGAGGCCCCAGTTCGTCATTGACTCTTACAATGTCACATTCACGTAAGGTAAGTCTAAGTGTGCTTCACTTAATATCTTAGCATGTTTCTTCACTCGCGTTAACAGTTTTCTTTCAGGGGATCCGATAGAGCCTTGCTGACAGCAGAAACAAGTAATTTTATAAACTACGTACAATGATTTTAAAGTAGGAATGAGGTCCTTAAATTAAACAAAATCCCAAGTCAACAATTAGGTTTTAAACAAACACTTCAGCTGTATTTTCGGATATATCCTTAGAATGTGTGGTAAGGTGTTAGGAACAGGATATTTAGGAACTTCAAATATTAAAATGAAGTATTCATTCTGTGACGTAAAGGAAAAAAAATTACATAAGAATTCTTTGGTTATTAAACTGTTTATGCAAAATCTCGTTATATGCACGAGGGAACAAAATCATGATTTAAATTTTCTTTATAAATATTTCAATTACCTTAAATTGTTGCCGTCACTTCTTACCGGTCTTATATACATGAATACCGTATATCTAGTAACCTCTCGAGGCTTCAGGAAAGGGCGTGAACGTTCGAGAATATGACGTGTTACTAGCGTCACGTGACCCCCGCAGTCGTAACAATATGATGTAGTCGTCTGCTTATAGGTATTTCACTATAGAGGTCTCACGTACTAATGGAGTCCGAAAGCTTGTGGTTTAAATGGTTATAAGGTAGTACTTTTAATATCTTAGCTTAATTTTAGGTTTAACTACTTAGTATTCAAGGGTTTAGAAAAAAAAATGTTATCCAGAACAATTTCTTTGTTTATTCCATTATTAAGCACGAAGCTACGCAATGGGCTATCTGTGCTGTGCCCACCACGGGTATCGAAACCAGATTTTAGAGTTATAAGGATTCAAACTTACTGTTGAGCCAGTGGATAACTCATATCAGTGAAAGTTGATAGTTTACTTACTTCTAAAATGTAACGATATGCAGGTTATCTAAGATATCATGTGTAATATATATAAATTTTGTAACATCATGCAGGTTATCTAAGATATCATGTGTGATATATATAAATTTTGTAACATCATGCAGGTTATCTAAGATATCATGTGTAATATATATAGATTTTGTAACATCATGCAGGTTATCTAAGATATCATGTGTAATATATATAAATTTTGTGACATCATGCAGGTTATCTAAGATATCATGTGTGATATATATAATTTGTGACATCATGCAGGTTATCTAAGATATCATGTGTAATATATATAGATTTTGTAACACT
>NW_013673250.1:8341-10622 GCF_000517525.1 Limulus polyphemus
GCAGGTTATCTAAGATATCATGTATGATATATATAGATTTTGTGACATCACGCAGGTTATCTAAGATATCATGTATGATATATATAAATTTTGTGACATCATGCAGGTTATCTAAGATATCATGTGTGATATATATAAATTTTGTGATATCATGCAGGTTATCTAAGATATCATGTATGATATATATAGGTTTTGTAACATTATGCAGGTTATCTAAGATATCATGTGTGATATATATAGATTTTGTAACATTATGCAGGCTATCTAAGATATCTGATACTTCTAAGCGTTAAGAGAGTGTCGAACCTGAAACTTACAATTTATAATTCTTCTCAGCATTAAGAGAGTGTCGAACCTTTAAACGTATATTTTGAAAGTATTCATTGAGAATAAAACTTATAAATGAATAATAATTTTTAAATATTGAGGGGGAACCAAACCTATAAACTTATAATATTCGGAAGTATTCAGAGACACGCAAATATATAAATTTATAATATTCGGAAGTATTTAGAGACACGCAAATGTATAAATTTATAATATTCGGAAGTATTCAGAGACACGCAAATGTATCAACTTATAATATTTAGAAGTACTCGGAGAGAACCAAATTTATGACTCGATAATATTTAGAAGTATTCAGAGAGAACCAAATTTATGACTCGATAATATTTAGAAGTATTCAGAGAGAACCAAACTTATGAATTAATAATATTTAGAAGTATTAAAAGAGAACCAAACTTATGAATTTATAATATATAGAAGTATTCAGAGAGAACCAAACTTATGAACTTTATAATATATTAGAAGTATTCAGAGAGAACCAAACTTATGAATTTATAATATTTAGAAGTACTCGGAGAGAACCAAACTTATGAATTTATAATATTTAGAAGTATTCAGAGAGAACCAAACTTATGAATTTATAATATATAGAAGTATCCAGAGAGAACCAAACTTATGAATTTACATTATATAGAAGTATTCAGAGAGAACCAAACTTATGACTCTATAATATATATAGAAGTATTCAGAGAGAACCAAACTTATGAATTTACATTATATAGAAGTATTCAGAAAGAACCAAACTTATGACTCTATAATATATATAGAAGTATCCAGAGAGAACCAAACTTATGAATTTACATTATATAGAAGTATTCAGAGAGAACCAAACTTATGAATTCATAATATTTAGAAGTATTCAGAGAGAACCAAACTTATGACTTTATAATGTTTAGAAGTATTCAGAGAGAACCAAACTTGTGAATTTATAATATTTAGAAGTATTCAGAGAGAACCAAACTTATGAATTTATATCATAACGATCCCACGTCTTAAAGGACAAGCATGTTTGGTGTGACGGGATTCGAACCCGCCACCCATAGATTGCGAGTCAACCATCCTAACCAGGGAAGGATAAATTAGGTTTTATGAGGAATTCATATCTCACACAGTGCACCATCAACGATCGGTACGGCCCCGATTAAGGCATTTTTTATTGTGGATTTACTAAAATCTGTTTACTATGTTAGTAATTCAAACAAAAATGGCGTAGGCGTCGTTCTTCTGAAGAGCCTTAACTCCGCGAGAAGTCTTGGTGAAAGTTTGGAAACAAGTAGTGTGACGTAATGGATAAACAGGTCTTCCCTTTTATTCAGCTGTAGAGGGAAAAGGCTAAAAAAATAAATATTTTCTTATGTGTTAGAACAAGGATCGGGAACAAAAGACTCTAGGCCTTCGGCCAGAAATAATATCAGCCTGAATACGTCCACCGAAAGGCCAAGCTCAGGGTAGAGGGCGCCGTCCTAATATACTATCAGGATTGTTGGCAGACAATGTGTTACCGAGTTGGAGTAAGCACGTGTAGAAGAGCAGCTCGAACTGTAATCCAGTCGCCGGCACTTGTCATTAGTGTAAGTAAACGCTGGCTTGTTCTTATTTAGTCTCGTAGTTCAGGTTTATAACCCGTAGTCTCCTACTTTTATTTTAACCAAGTGGATGGGGCTTATAACCTGTAGTCTCGTCCTATTATTTTCACCAAGTGACGTGGGTTTATAACCTGTAGTCTCGTCTTTTTATTTTTTACCAAGTAGATGGGATTTATAACTGAACTAACCCTAAATATATGTTTTGTACTTCGCAGTACATGAGTCTAAGTCAACCAAGTAATCTGTATCGAGACCTAACTTTTCAATCATTGACTGTATTGTTGCTCTATGTAATACATACAAATGTTTATTGTTTAGTCACAATTGAAGAAACTACAAGAGTTTCTTCA
>NW_013673250.1:11431-12672 GCF_000517525.1 Limulus polyphemus
CGTTGGCTTATAACCTATAGTCTCGTCTTTTTATTTTCACCAAGTGACGTGGGTTTATAACCTGTAGTCTCGTTTTTTTATTTTCACCAAGAGACGTTGGCTTATAACCCGTAGTCTCGTTTTTTTATTTTCACCAAGTGACGTGGGCTTATAACCTGTAGTCTCGTCCTTTTATTTTTACCAAGTATATGGACGAGGTTTATAACCCGTAGTCTCGTCCTATTATTTCACCAAGTTGATGGGATTTATAACTGAACTAACCCTAAATATATGTTTTGTACTTCGCAGTACATGAGTCTAAGTCAACCAAGTAATCTGTATCGAGACCTAACTTTTCAATTACTGACTGTATTGTTGCTCTATGTAATACATACAAATGTTTATTGTTTAGTCACAATTGAAGAAACTACAAGAGTTTCTTCAGCAACGCCCACGAAACGAGTGTTTGGAATATTACATCATTTAAACTACATTACGAGTAGACGTTCTTGTTCTTGGTTTATCCACATGTAATTAGATTCAGATTTATTATAGTGAAATATTACATCATTTAAACTACATTACGAGTAGACGTTCGTGTTCTTGGTTTATCCACATGTAATTAGATTCAGATTTATTAGAGTGAAATATTACATCATTTAAACTACATTACGAGTAGACGTTCTTGTTCTTGGTTTATCCACATGTAATTAGATTCAGATTTATTAGAGTGAAATATTACATCATTTAAACTACATTACGAGTTGACGTTCGTGTTCTTGGTTTATCCACATGTAATTAGATTCAGATTTATTAGAGTGAAATATTACATCATTTAAACTACATTACGAGTAGACGTTCGTGTTCTTGGTTTATCCACATGTAATTAGATTTAGATTTATTACAGTGGTTTTGGAAACTTAGAACTTTTGATGGTACTTTGGACTACTTAATGAACAATTGACAACATACATTCAGAACAAAGTGTACTTGGTGGGCTGTATGAAAGTTCACACACAATCTTGGGATGTTCACTCTATACATTCAAAACAAAGTCTACTTAGTGAAATGTAAAAATGTTCAAACACAATCTTGAGATGTTCACACTATACATTCAGAACAAAGTCTGGACTGTAGGAAAGTTCAATCACAATTTTGAGATGTTCACTCTATACATTCAGAACAAAGTCTGGTACTGTAAGAATGTTCAAACACAATCTTGAGATGTTCACACAACATACATCTGGAATAAAGGCTACTTG
>NW_013673250.1:13672-14386 GCF_000517525.1 Limulus polyphemus
ACCCCCCCCCCACCACACACACATGAATGGTTAATTAATATGAATAGACGAAGTGAGAAAGCTGTTATTAGAAGCTAAGTCTTGTAGGTTTCATATGTTTCAACTTTGAAAACACGTGCTTGTTGCATCTTCTCTTCACAGTTTTCGGTTACCATAGAAAAGTCGACAGATAAAGCCAAAAGCGATGTTCATAGACAATGTCTTTGTAAGTTATAGACATTCAACACAAAAATATCAAAAGTCCAGAAACGTGTGGAGGACTTCAAAATAGCAGGGTTTCACGGAGGACTTTAAAATAGCAGAGTCTCGTGGAGGACTTTAAAATAGCAGATTCTCGTGGAGGACTTTAAAATAGCAGGGTCTCGTGGATGACTTTAAAATAGCAGGGTCTCGTGGATGACTTTAAAATAGCAGAGTCTCGTGGAGGACTTTAAAATAGCAGAGTCTCGTGGAGGACTTTAAAATAGCAGGGTCTCGTGGATGACTTTAAAATAGCAGAGTCTCGTGGAGGACTTTAAAATAGTAGGGTCTCATGGATAACTTTAAAATAGCAGGGTCTCGTGGAGGACTTTAAAATAGCAGAGTCTCGTGGAGGACTTTAAAATAGTAGGGTCTCGTGGATAACTTTAAAATAGTAGGGTCTCGTGGATAACTTTAAAATAGCAGAGTCTCGTGGAGGACTTTAAAATAGTAGGGTCTCGTGGATAACTTTAA
>NW_013673250.1:15100-18351 GCF_000517525.1 Limulus polyphemus
CTTGGGAGACTATGGGGTTGCCTGTACATCTAGCACTTTTCAAGCATCATAAGGAAAGTTTTTCAGGAGGGGATTGTGTCTGGGGAGACTATGGGGTTGCCTGTACATCTAGCACTTTTCAAGCATCATAAGGAAAGTTTTTCAGGAGGGGATTGTGTCTGGGGAGACTATGGGGTTGCCTGTACATCTAGCACTTTTCAAGCATCATAAGGAAAGTTTTTCGGGAGGGGATTGTGTCTGGGGAGACCATGGGGTTGCCTGTGGTACATCTACAGTAAAAAAAAAGTGATAAAAAGCAAACAGATTCCCCTTTATTTCTATTCAACTTTTCTTTTAAACATTTTAAAAATATGAAACTGATCAGTGAATTCTTCCGCATTAATACTTAATAGTCTGTCAAATTCATTTGTGTTTAATGTAAAGGTCTACAAGTGTGCCACTCATATTAAAAATAAAATCTTTGATATTTTCCTATTAACTCAGAGCATCGAATCAGGAGTATATTTTAGTAACTGCTGACAATTTTTTATGGCTAAGAAAAAAGGGCACCTTTTGAGCATATGGACCAGGAACTCGAGCCCCTTCCCCCACTGTACACTGCGGAAGTGACAGTAAGAGTGAATGTAGTCTGTGTGAACTACGTACTTTAAAACTGCCTTTACTGTTATACTTTACAATTTAATTACACACCAACTGTCTAGAAACACATTCTGCCTAATGCTTACACTGTTGCTGCGCGTGTGGATTCCCGAGATCTTAGAAAACGTGGATTATATCAAACACAAGTTTGGTAGTTTTTTATTGCTTGCTTTCAGGAAGTCTTGAAATGCTCTGGAATTTGTTAAGTATGGTTGCATACACATCCAGAAACGCAAGATGTGTTATGTCGCCCTCTGACGGCAGAATGATAAAACTAAGAATATGTATATATATTAGCTGCAAGAACAAAACTGTAATATAAGTCGTTGTTTCTTGTACGGGTAAGTTATTGAAGTCACTACATAAGTTTAAAATAGATATAATATGTTCAAAAGGCAGCAGTGTTTTTAAAATGAAGGAAGTGGAAAATATAACAAAATACACAGCCTTTTTTACAAAGAAATTGGAAACCTTTCCGACCCCCCGCACACACTTAACCAATAGTTGAAATAAATTATAGAGTTTACGATAGAAAAAAACGTTTTACTCTTGTTTTTTGTGTGAACGATTTTTTCAATTTGCCTTCTGTAGGAATATGAGCTTACAATACAAAACATCACTATAAATCAAGAAAAGACAGGACAGGCAATACAAGATTTATGGTGATGTTCTGTCCTATCTTTTCTTACAATACAAGATTTATAGTGATGTCCTGTCTTTTCTTACAATACCAGATTTATGGTGATGTTCTGTCCTGACTTTTCTTACAATACAAGATTTATAGAGATGTTCTGTCCTGTCTTTTTTTACAATACCAGATTCATAGCGATATTCTGTCCTGTCTTTTCTTACAATACAAGATTTATAGCGATGTTCTGTCCTGTTTTTTCTTACAATACCAGATTTATAGCGATGTTCTGTCCTGTCTTATTTATTGTAGAAGTAGCAGTTTCAAATAACTTTTAAATATTTTGTCTTTTTTGCGAATACAGCAATTAAGTCTGTTTTTAAAAATTAAATTTGGGGCTCGATCCTTGCATTGGACACAAAATATGTAGCTTAACGCGTAGCTTTGCACCAAGCAAATAAATTGGGATATATTTCTTTAGAAAACTTATACAACGTTTTGTCTTTACAATGGCAGCAGTTCTTTTTTCACACAAAACACAAACTTATACAACGTTTTGTCTTTACAATGGCAGCAGTTCTTTTTTCACACAAAACACAAACGTGTACAACGTTTTGTCTTTACAATGGCAGCAGTTCTTTTTTCACACAAAACACAAACGTGTACAACGTTTTGTCTTTACAATGGCAGCAGTTCTTTTTTCACACAAAACACAAACGGGTACAACGTTTTGTCTTTGTAAAGACAACTGTACGAGTTGTTTTTCATTGATCGTATTGATTGTATCCTACCGTCGTTATAAAGGAAGTAATTAGATTCGTTCTTGTAAAACAGTTGTGTTGGGAATATCCTGTGTTAGAATTAAATCATCTTTTTCTTTTGACACACACATAAGAAACAGAAATGTATTCTGACATTCATAAAAAACAAACAAAAATTTTACTTCTACCATCATTCCTGGTGTTAATATCGTTTAGCTTTCACACATTTCCAAGCATCCAGTTGATCAGTAAGAAACAAATAAATTGGTTTCTTATCCTTCGCCATATTTTCTAAAGGTTACAAAACAATTGTTTGCCAATGACAATTATATTTTCTCGTCTAGTGCTATTGGTTATCCAATAAGAAGGAAACAGAACTTACCAGAAGATTAGGAAGAGATGAAACGGTTATCGAGAGAGAGGAACTTGTTACAGGAGTTTGTTTACACTAACAAGAACAAGTCCATACAACTTTATATCTGGAACTGAATGTTCATTTGTACAAAATATATAAAGTTCATGTTTCCTCACAGTAGAAATAACTCTCATATCAAACCTGTAATGTGTCATGTGTCCTTACACTACAGTAATAAACCCTCACAATACCAGGTTTGATATAAGAGTTATCTACTGTATTGTGATGGTTTATTACTGTGATGTAAGGACACATGACACAGTACAGGTTTGATATGAGAGTTATTTACTGTATTGTGATGGTTTATTACTGTAGTGTAAGGACACATGACACATTACAGGTTTGATATAAGAGTTCTTTACTGTATTGTGATGGTTTATTACTGTAGTGTAAGGACACATGACACATTACAGGTTTGATATAAGAGTTATTTACTCCAATGTGTCATGCGTCCTTACATTACAGTAATAAACCATCACAATACAGTAAATAACTCTTATATCAAACCTGTAATGTGTCATGTGTCCTTACACTACAGTAATAAACCCTCACAATACAGTAGATAACTCTTATATCAAACTTGCAATGTGTCATGCGTCCTTACATTACAGTAATAAACCATCACAGTACAGTAAATAACTCTTATATCAAACCTGTAATGTGTCATGTGTCCTTACACTACAGTAATAAACCCTCACAATACAGTAAAAAACTCTTATATCAAACCTATAATGTGTCATGCGTCCTTACACTACAGTAATAAACCCTCACAATACAGTAAAAAACTCTTATATCAAACCTATAATGT
>NW_013673250.1:18361-23433 GCF_000517525.1 Limulus polyphemus
TAATGTATCATGTGTCCTTACATTACAGTAATAAACCATCACAATACAGTAAAGAACTCTTATATAAAACCTGTAATGTATCATGTGTCCTTACATTACAGTAATAAACCATCACAATACAGTAAAGAACTCTTATATAAAACCTGTAATGTATCATGTGTCCTTACGTTACAGTAATAAACCATCACAATACAGTAAATAACTCTTATATCAAACCTGTAATGTGTCATGTTTCCTTACATTACAGTAATAAACCATCAAAATACAGTAAATAACTCTTATATCAAACCTGTAATGTGTCATGCGTCCTTACACTACAGTAATAAACCCTCACAATACAGTAAAGAACTCTTATATAAAACCTGTAATGTGTCATATGTCCTTACATTACAGTAATAAACCATCACAATACAGTAAATAACTCTTATATCAAAGCTGTAATGTGTCATGTGTTTTTACACTACAGTAATAAACCATCACAATACAGTAAAGAACTCTTATATAAAACCTGTAATGTGTCATGCGTCCTTACACTACAGTAATAAACCCTCACAATACAGTAAAGAACTCTTATATAAAACCTGTAATGTATCATGCGTCCTTACACTACAGTAATAAACCCTCACAATACAGTAAAGAACACTTATATCAAACCTGTAATGTGTCATATGTCCTTACATTACAGTAATAAACCATCACAATACAGTAAATAACTCTTATATCAAAGCTGTAATGTGTCATGCGTCCTTACACTACAGTAATAAACCATCACAATACAGTAAATAACTCTTATATCAAACCTGTAATGTGTCATGTGTCCTTACACTACAGTAATAAACCATCACAATACAGTAAATAACTCTTATATCAAACCTGTAATGTATCATGCGTCCTTACACTACAGTAATAAACCCTCACATTACAGTAAAGAACACTTATATCAAACCTGTAATGTATCACACTAACGTAAAGCAACCATCTTGAATTTTTCCATTATTATCAGGTTCCAAACTGTCTACTTTAGATTTTTATGAACCTCGTATGATGCTAATATGTATGGTTCTCCTGTCATAAAAATGTTCACAAGAACCCCCTCAGCTGTATGATTAATGGCATTTACTGGGGGAGATTAATTGTTACGTTTCAAGTACTTATCGTATTATGTGTTCTTGTCGAGGGTTGTGAGTGAGAAATGATCACCAACAGAAAAACTTTTTCTATTATCAGCAAAAACAGCAAATTGAATAGAGTAATACCTTTCATGAAAGTTTAAGCCTAACGAAAGTTCGTAGCATCGTTCACCAGCTCTACGTACTTGCGTCAGTTTTTATTGTACGAACTTCTTCTCAATACGAATGTTGATTTCTTTTCTAACGCTTTAAACACGTGACTAAATAATAAAACAGTGCCATCAAAATTATGTGAGGTTAAAAAAATCATCTACGAAAATAGCAACCACAGGGCTCTGAACAAGGAATAGTATATATCGGATTTCCATCATCAGTAAATAATTTTACCTTTTGTTTCCCCCAAAAAATAGCCATTTACTCCCACGCGTACAAAATAACAACCACAGGGCTCTGAACAAGGTATAATATATATCGGATTTCCATCATCAGTAAATAAATTTACCTTTTGTTTCCAAAAAAAAAAAATAGTCATCTACTCCCACGCGTACAAAATAACAAGCAGATATCATCCCCTAATTAAGAACAATAAAATACTCGTTGCTTCTATTCATCGTACCTGTTACTATTAAACAGTACTTTAATCGCACGTGCTATTACTAAATATTACATAAACCTTGCCTTCTATTACTAAACAATACATTACAGTCACATAAAAATAACAAGTTACTTGTATTATTTCTTGATTTAACTAAGTGGAGCTTTTGATACAATAAATCATAAAATGTTGCTGGATAAATTATACATGATGGGCATAAGGGAAACATTACATAGCTGGTTCATGAAATATTTGAGTAATTAGGTTGCAATAACCAGAACTAGAGGTTCTATTTTAGGTCCACTACTGTTGAATTTATATGTTAATGATATTGTAAGTATAGGTTTAAAGAGTAAAATATATCAATATGCAGACGATACAGTTTCAAATGTAACTCGTGTAGATGTGGAAGTTGACAAAGAAAATTTACAACCTGATCTCAATAAATTGAGGTATTGGCTTAATATAAATAGAATATATGAATACTGATAAAACAAAAATTCACTTACAATATAAAAATATTATTAACAAAACGTTTTTTTTTTACAGATTCATGATCAAAGATTGAATAATAAGTATAACAATTTATTTATAAAAAGTATTCTGATTGTAAACGTATGTATATAGAAAGTGTTAAAACTAAAACATACTTAGGACTAATTATATATGATGTTTTTAGTTGGGCTAAACATACAAGTATGATTTGCAATAAATTAAGACCTATTACAGCAAAGTTATGGAAGATACTGACTAATTTACCAACTAAAACAAATTATGTATATTTAGCAGAATCTGTTATACTGTTACGACAGCGGATGTCACGTGACGCTGCTGGCGCGTGCGTGATGAGTTTCTCGAATGATCGGAGAAGTCCGAGTGTGTTCGAGATTCCCTCTTCGTTAGCATATAAGCCTGGCAGTGAAAGCCAGCAGATATGAATGAAGAGAGAGCAGTAGATACTTTGAGTTCCGTGTAATTTATGATTCTGTTAGTTTCGAGCTAGTGAGCCGTAAAGTGTGTGTTTTGCACTCGTCAAGAGCGAAGTTATCGAGATTGTGAATCACTGTGATTTATAGCGTGTATTTATAGCAGCAGGTCTCCAAGGTGAACAGCCACTAGTCGATAGAGCAATGTAGGTAAGGTTTTACCCTGACTGCTGACCATGGAAGGTTTCAGGAGAAAACCTCGAGAAAAAATCCGGAGTCGGAGCCCCGAAGGCAGTTCGGCGTTGATTCCAACCCCGTTCTGGCAGCTCCTGCGACCACGTTGACACCAAACTGTATCAGCACTGCTGTTCCTTTGGCCCCGTCATCGAGGTGGAGAGGGGGGGGGGAAGTTGCGTGGGCAACACCCATATCAGAATGCCCAGGCTTACATCCGTCCATATCATCACTTACTGGAGAGGACACTCCAGCATCGCCATTTATTTGGTGTTGACACAACACGGGAAGCAACAGATACCGGTTATAAGCCATTGCTCAATTGGCGTAGAGCGCGGCGTCAGGGGTTGCTTCCGACGGTGGGAGAGATCTTCGTGTCTCACTGGACAGCTACCGCCCGCCTCAAGCTGGGCAGCCCCCAGCCAGTAAGGTGTTGTTCCGTCATGGTCTGCCTTCTTCATTGGGTGTATGGAGATTAGGAAAATACCTTCCGACAAGCAGATCGTCAACTACAACACCAGGCATCAATAAAATATCGGATATTGGCAAAAGAGACATGAAGGTGCTCAACATCAACACCGAAACTTGGGAGGACCTCGCTGCCGATCGCGCCGACTGGAGAAACACTCTCCGTAAACAGCTGAAGATCGGTGAAGAGGAATTGACGGTGGCGGCAGAAGAGAAGGAACAGGCAGCCAACAGACCAGCGTCAACGCACATATGTGACCTCTGCAACCGGGACTGTCTAACCATTCCGTTAATATTAACTAGTTTGTCTATGAACACCAGTTAATAACCAGTCTTTAATATTAACCAGTTTGTCTATGAACACCAGTTAATAACCAGCCTTTTAAACTCTGCAGTTTTGTTTATATTCCATAAATGTGGAATTTCATAATATTTATATTCTCGTAATACTTATATTCTCGTGTTCTAGTATATGAATTAGACTATAATATGAATTTATATTTACATATATTTATAAAGTGTATTTACATTAAATATACTGATTGTTTTATCATTTCATCTGCTAATGTAACATTTGTATTAAGTTCGTCAGTTTTGTTTAAGAGAGTAATCTGAAACATTATTTTTTAAATAATATGTATATTTAAATGAATGTTGTCCATCCATAAAGTATTGTTACGTATCTACTTGTTTGTTTATTTCCGGTAGAAATTCTTTCCGAGGATCTTCATACAAGTCCTATCGTTATTAAACCAATTTATTCTTCTTCGATACAAACTTTTAGTACACAGAAGTTCCACAGTCAGTACGTTTCTCGTCACTTTAAACTTAACAACTTTTATAATAATTGTAGGCCTCCTTCGGCCAGGTTTGACCATGGATGAGCACCCGTCCATTGTTAGCTCATGTTGATCGCTCGTCTAGAGCAGATTCTCTTGTGACTAAGGAGACCGACACGAGAGTTTAATATTAACTAGTTTGTCTATGAACACCAGTTAATTATTGGTTATTAACTGGTGCTCATAGACAAACTGGTTAATATTAATGGAATGGAAAGATATAGGATTAATATTATCACTAATTTAACTTCATTATGTATGTAAGTGTTGACTATGTTAACGATGCAATAATATTACAGGATATTATGTGTTGATACTATAGTTCAATAAGTTATTAATTTAAGATATACATTAATAACATAATTAACATACATTATGTTTTGTGTTTTATTTATTCATATTAATTAATACATACAGTACTGTACAAAAGCTATAGAACAAAAGAATATTTTGTCATTATTTCAGTTTTATGAAGCTAATTCTTCCATACCATTACTGAATATAAACTTTCAACACTATGGTAATGCTTCACTGATCCTTGTTGACAACTGAATGAACCAGGGTTAGAATACTTATCATTCTTTAGAATTCCCATATACTTGTACCAAGGGTATGTCATTAGGGTTCTGCTTGAATGAACATACTGATCAAATATAGGGTCTGAAATAACTGTCATAGTATACCATGCAGTGTTTTAACTATATAGAAAGAAGCTAGCATATGGTACCGGTATATGTTAGAATAAATCAAGTTAATAGCACTCCACAAATAAACCTTGATAAAAACAGTGTTAACACTATGTAATAAGTTTTATTGTCATGCCACGGCCCAAAAAGCGTAGAGAATTGTCAGTAGAGCAGAGAGTTCGCCAAACAGTTTT
>NW_013673250.1:24361-29425 GCF_000517525.1 Limulus polyphemus
TTAAGCTGTTGGCCACTATAAAAAGATTTAAGCTGTTGGGCACTATAAAAAGATTTAAGCTGTTGGGCACTATAAAAGGATTTAGGCTGTTGGCCACTATAAAAGGATTTAAGCTGTTGGGCACTATAAAAGGATTTAAGCTGTTGGCCACTATAAAAGGATTTAAGCTGTTTGGCACTATAAAAGGATTTAAGCTGTTGGCCACTATAAAAAGATTTAAGCTGTTGGGCACTATAAAAAGATTTAAGCTGTTGGGCACTATAAAAGGATTTAGGCTGTTGGCCACTATAAAAGGATTTAAGCTGTTGGCCACTATAAAGAAATTATTTAGTCATTGAAATTGAGGTTTTTGCAGGGCGGATATTTGTTGATTTAAGAAACAAACAAACATGATTAAGGTCAGCCTAATGTGTATGTGTGTCCTTCTGTGAGGACATCTATACAAATCATACACTTGCGTTTGTTTGTACGGAACTTTTCTCGCAAATTTCTCACAATCGCATTACCTGGTTTTTACTTCGTCAAACTTTTTAATGCAATGTAGTTGTCATCATTTGACGACTGGCTTCAATTTCTACTTTAGTTTTTAATTTGCAAAATATTTCACATAAACAACATTTAATCCGCATTTAATTTCATAAACAATTAACATTACACTCGATATAATTTCTATGGGCTTTCTCGATTTGTTTAGGTCTAAAATACGCATGCGAAGTTCGTTCAAAACCCCATGCTTATAGCATTGTGAACACGCATTCAGACGTTTCTGCATATTCAGCTAAGTTTGCCTTCGTTACAACTTTACATTTACTTTACTTTGCAATAATTTAGCTTTAGTTCGTATCATAGACTGCTATAAACATCTTTTAGCTACTTTCTTCTTTAGTACGGGTTTTATTCTTTGTTTTTGTGAGTTTCTTTGTTTCGAGATATAAAACCGTGTCATACACTGGACTCTTATACTTATTTCATGCTCTGTACACTATTATAAATACCATTACTATACTTTATTGTTTACTTTACGTGTAGTTTTATTAAATAAAGTTACGTCTACCTAAGTTTGTCTGACCGTGTACATTTTTTCCAAGTAGACCAGGATTTATCGATCTAACACATAATGCCTGCAAGAAAGCGTAGTTTAAATGGAATGGCGAGCGTTAAGATGATGGACGAAGAAATATTCAAGCGAAGGGCACGAAAACTACCGCGAGTATTTTGCAGGTCGCGGCTAAAGCTAAGGTGTGCCCTTCTATGAAGACGTTATACAAGATAAGGCTAATGCGTGTCCTTCTGTGACGTCATCCACGCACACTGAAGGTATCGCTCACGTATCTTCAGACTCGTTACTGGTGTTCGTTTTTCGTTCCGTAGTCTTAGGTATTTACTTACCAGCTGTTTCCGATAAAGTCATATTTTACATCTTATTCGTACCAATGTTTGCTAATTCATAAAATGTATGTTAACTGGTGGTATTTTAAAACGCCCTTTACTCACACAGAAATCTTACAATTACACATATCAAGTGGTATGATGTGTAATACATCACCTACTAATTTCTCCTCTCTGATTTTCTGGATATTTATTGCGTATAAAATATTAAGATGACGTTCACGAGAATCACTGGTAGATTAACCGCCAGTGACTATCTAATTTTTAAACGTGTGTTTTTCTTAACACTTGTTTTATCTAATTCCACTATAAATCAATATTGAAGAAAAAGTCGGTCTTAATGTCCAACTTCAGACCGTGATTCACGGGCTGAGCTTCAAACCCGATAAGTTTCTTGGTACATAAAGAAGTGAACAATTTATTATATGTGTTTGGTAATTATGAAGAGATCTTGGATATAGAACTTTAGATCGTGATTCACGGGCTGAGCTTCAAACCCGATAAGTTTCTTGGTACATAAAGAAGTGAACAATTTATTATATGTGTTTGGTAATTATGAAGAGATCTTGGATATAGACTACCACTGGTTTAGTTTTTTAGTAAAAATGGTTTAAAGTTGTGAATATCTGGGGTCTCGAGTGTTATGTTCCACAATCTTTTCTTTGATTTAGAAGTCAATTCAACAATGCATTCACACACTCTATTCTTTGATTTAGAAGTCTATCCAACAATGTATTCACACACTCTATTCTTTGATTTAGAAGTCTATCCAACAATGTATTCACACACCCTATTCTTTGACTTACAAGTCAATTCAACAATGCATTTACACACTCTATTCTTTGATTTAGAAGTCAATTCAACAATGTATTCACATACTCTATTCTTTGATTTAGAAGTCTATCCAACAATGTATTCTGTGAATACATTGGTGGATAGTCTTCTAAATCAAAGAATAGGGTGTGTGAATGCATTATTGAATTGACTTCTAAATCAAAGAATAGGGTGTGTGAATACATTGTTGAATTGACTTCTAAATCAAAGAATAGAGCGTGTGAATACATTGTTGAATTGACTTCTAAATCAAAGAATAGAGTGTGTGAATGCATTGTTGAATTGCCTTGTAAGTCAAGACATTGTTGGATAGACTTCTAAATCAAAGAATACAGTGTGTGAATACATTGTTGAATTGACTTGTAAGTCAAAGAATAGGGTGTGTAAATACATTGTTGAATTGACTTCTAAATCAAAGAATAGAGTGTGTGAATACATTGTTGGATAGACTTCTAAATCACTCTATTCTTTGATTTAGAAGTCTATCCAACAATGTATTCACACACTCTATTCTTTGATTTAGAAGTCTATCCAACAATGTATTCACACACTCTTATCTTTGATTTACAAGTCAATTCAACAATGTATTCACACACTCTTATCTTTGATTTACAAGTCAATTCAACAATGTATTCACACACTCTATTCTTTGATTTAGAACTCTATCCAACAATGTATTCACACACTCTTATCTTTGATTTACAAGTCAATTCAACAATGTATTCACACACTCGATTCTTTGATTTAGAAGTCTATTATTCTTTGATTTAGAAGTCTATCCAACAATGTCTTGACTTACAAGCAATTCAACAATGTATTCACACACTCTATCTATCTATCATTTATCCATTAAAGTGTTGATATTTAGATTTGTTGACGAGGATCTCACTTGCTAAAAAACAAAGTTTGGAGACATTTTGATTGGGTAGTGAAAGACGTTATTACAAATGTACCTGATGACGACATAATCTTATCGAAACGTCGTACATGTAAAAAAGTTTCTACTTTATTACCCAACAATTTATTAGCACATTCTGTGCGCTGATTTGAAAGTCTATCTAACAGTTCTGCACACGATACACGCACTAATTTAGAATTATATCCAACAGTGTATTCACTCAGTGAAAGTTAACGTAACAACATATTCTGTACGCCCAGTAACGCCTCGGCTGTATTTCGTGAATTACATGTGTTAAGTATATTTTTATACCAATTTGACAAGTGTTGCCATCTGTAAGTTCTTCAGCGTGATTGTGAGGGAAAGGATGTTTCTAGAAGTATGTGTACGTGGATATATATAAGCATTAACTCCACACCTATCGATAGGACAATGCGTATACTACTGTATTTACGTGTATTCTCGACCAAACGATTTCAGAAAAAGCTTCCAGACCACCGAAGAACGAGAGTACCATTTTTGAAATAGTAATATATTAAAAATAGTTATCATACTCACATTTTAAAATCTGTCCTTATATTCGAATAGCCATTTGATTTTAAGCTATCTCTTGTAATTATGAAGTATAAGCTTGGGCAGAGAATAAAATGATCGAATTATCATATTATCTTTGATAAATAGGGCATATTGTGGAATAAGCAGAAAACAGGTATTAGATAAATACCACACTTTGAAGACCAGTATCACACTGACAGCTAAACAAGTTACGTATTTACACATGTATGCTACACGAGTTAAATACATTCACTAAGGGGCCGTCTTATCCAACTTGAACTCGGTGTTCCTGTGTAGTGTTTATCTATAAAGATGGAATTAAAAAAGGATTGACTTTTAAGTACAATTTAAACATCTGTGGACATGTACAGGCTGCAACATTATAAACTGGATGAGTAATCAACTTTCAATTGTAAACACGATTCAGTGTTGATAGACACTTTCAAGTAGACTACCACATCTCAGTTTAGCGTGGGAACAAATATTTCTGTAGAGATGGTGAGTAATAGACTATAGGCAAGAGTGTAGTGGGAAGTTCTGTAGTGTCCTGGTAAGAGTTCAGTGGGAACTTCTGTAGTGTCCTGGTAAGATTTCAGTGGGAACTTCTGTAGTGTCATGGTTAGAGTGTAGTGAGAAGTTCTGTAGTGTTCTGGTTAGAGTGTAGTGGGAAGTTCTGTAGTGTCATGGTTAGAGTGTAGTGAGAAGTTCTGTAGTGTCCTGGTTATAGTGTAGTGAGAAGTTCTGTAGTGTCCTGGTTAGAGTGTAGTGAGAAGTTCTGTTGTGTCCTGGTTAGAGTGTAGTGAGAAGTTCTGTAGTGTCCTGGTTAGAGTGTAGTGAGGACACTACAGAACTTCCCACTACACTCTAACCAGGACATTACAGAACTTCTCACTACACTCTAACCGAACTTCTCACTACACTCTAACCAGGACACAACAGAACTTCTCACTACACTCTAACCAGGACACTACAGAACTTCCCACTACACTCTAACCAGGACACTACAGAACCATCAGAGATAAGTCATCATTTTGACAACGACACTACTGAACTTCCCACTGCACTCTTGTCAAGACACTACAGAACTTCCCACTGCACTCTTGTCAAGACACTACAGAACTTCTCACTACACTCTAACCAGGACACTACAAAGTTACCTTATCTCTGATGAGACCGAATATTGTGTTATATAAGTTATAAGTTACCTTATCTCTGATGAGACCGAATATTGTGTTATATAAGTTATAAGTTACCTTATCTCTGATGAGACCGAATATTGTGTTATATAAGTTATAAGTTACCTTATCTCTGATGAGACCGAATATTGTGTTATATAAGTTATAAGTTACCTTATCTCTGATGAGACCGAATATTGTGTTATATAAGTT
>NW_013673250.1:30242-33241 GCF_000517525.1 Limulus polyphemus
TAATTGGTGTTTAGGCTTCAGTAGAAGTGTGCGGTCTATGTTAAAATATGTAGTAATTGGTGTTTAGGCTTCAGTAGAAGTGTGCGGTCTATGTTAAAATATGTAGTAATTGATGTTTAGGCTTCAGTAGAAGTGTGCGGTCTGTTTTAAAATATGTGATCTCTACGTTTTAATTTATGTAATATAAGGCTATGTAAAAAATATATGTCTGTGTTTGAGTTTCTGTAGTCTAGGGGCTATGTTAAAATATGTGTCTATGTTTGAGTTTCTGTAGTCTAGGGGATAGGTTAAAATATGTGTCTATGTTTGAGTTTCTGTAGTCTAGGGGCTATGTTAAAATATGTGTCTATGTTTGAGTTTCTGTAGTCTAGGGGCTATGTTAAAATATGTGTCTATGTTTGAGTTTCTGTAGTCTAGGCGATAGGTTAAAATATGTGTCTATGTTTGAGTTTCTGTAGTCTAGGGGCTATGTTAAAAATATGTGATGGTTTGTGTTTGAGTTTCTTTACTCTAGGGGCTATGTTAACATATGTGATATGTATGGTTGAGTTTGTTTAGTCTAGGGGCTATGTTAAAAATATGTGATGGTTTGTGTTTGAGTTTCTGTAGTTTATTAGCTATGTTAACACATGTGATATTTATGGTTGAGTTTGTTTAGTCTAGGGGCTATGTTAAAAATATGTGATGGTTTGTGTTTGAGTTTCTGTAGTTTATTAGCTATGTTAACATATGTGATATTTATGGTTGAGTTTCTTTGGTTCAGGGGCTATGTTAAAAATATGTGATGGTTTGTGTTTGAGTTTCTGTAGTTTATTAGCTATGTTAACACATGTGATATTTATGGTTGAGTTTGTTTAGTCTAGGGGCTATGTTAAAAATATGTGATGGTTTGTGTTTGAGTTTCTGTAGTTTATTAGCTATGTTAACATGTGTGATATTTATGGTTGAGTTTCTTTGGTTCAGGGGATATGTTAAAAATATGTGATGGTTTGTGTTTAAGTTTCTTTACTCTAGGGGCTATGTTAACATATGTGATATCTATGGTTGTGTTTCTTTGGTTCAGGGGCTATGTTAAAAATATCTGACGGTTTGTGTTTGAGTTATAAAACTGGGATTTGATTTTCTCTCTATCTGCGCTACAGAGGTCTCGCGTTGCCCTAAAGGTTTTGGTTCTGTTGTTTTTTTTTGGACGAGGAGGAGCGTACTAGATGGGCTGCATGTTATGTTTGGTCGTGTTTATACATCCTAATAGGTCTTGTTTAAAATGAAATAGTTTTTAATGCTAGAAATAAAAATATGTTATTTTTCCTCAATTTGTCGTTAGAAGGTCGTTTATTTCTAGTATTAAAACGTCTTTTATAGACCAATATGAAATTAAAGAGAGAGAGAAAGATGGTGATGATATTGTTTAAATGACTTAATGAAGTTGGAGTTATCGATTAAACAAGGATAAACACTTTGAGCTGTTGTAGAAGTCTCAAACTGAAAATAAACCTTGGAATGGTGCCATATTAAACAGAAACTAATGAAACACTTAGTAAGAAAACGGGTAAGATTGTTATTTCATTGATCTAGCAAGAATAGGACTTCGGAGATGTATTTTTTTTTATAAATAAATATAAAACTTGTTTCACATTCCCAGCCTTTCTTAGGTTAGTGTTATTGAAGAGAAACGTACGACATTTCTTGTAAAGTGTTTGTTTTCAATACTCTTTATTTTGTTGTATTAGTACAAAATGAAAATAACGCTTTTGAAAGGTGTTTAGTGAACGTAAAGAACAGTAACGTGGATGGAAAACTGGGTGTACGTGATTTCCTTGTGATGCTTGCAAAATGACCTTGTAAATTAAATTGATCGGTTGTTACCGTGTGAACGCTGATGTAAGTTGACGAAGGGTAACAATAATAAATAATATTTGGCATTAAGATGATACTATTAGGTTTATTTTATTTATGTTATTTAGGACAGAACAAAGAATGCAGTGTTAATAATGTAATAGGCCTAATACTGTTGTTTTATCGCACGTAATTTAAAAACTTAAGTTACTTGTAATGCTTGCGTTTCGATCTTACGAATTCAGTAAGGATTTCACTGACCACATGTTTGTTCAAATGCGGTTATATAACAAGTTTAAGAAGGACACGAAGCCTTACTTCTTTCCTTCTGTGTCTGTATAAACACAGAAAGAACATACAGCAGTGTTTTTACATAGTTCACGTTAATCACAAAAAACTCAAGGAAAGTTTGAAAACCAGTTTAGTTTGTACACCTCCTGGTGGTCCTTCTTTATACAAGGTTATAAACTTTGTTTCACACATGAGTTTTCTTCTTGCCCTGAACTAGTGCACGTGTGTCTACTTCTACGCATCTTAGCCCAACCTGTTTATCTTATACAGTCACTTACAAATCTGACAAGTACCCTGCTCAATATTTCGTGTGTCTGAAAGTAACTGAAACAGGTTTCCTCACAAGTTGACGGTTAGGTTTTTAATTTGCAGTTCTACGGTTTTCCATATACTTTATGGGGATCAAACATCGTTCTCGATACCGCTTTGAAACTAGTATGGTAACTACGTAATTAGTGTGGTGTGTAGTTTATTCGAACACATCACATAACTAGTGTGGTGTGTAGTTTATTCGAACACATCACATAACTAGTGTGGTGTGTAGTTTATACGAACACATCACGTAACAAGTGTGGTGTGTAGTTTATACGAACACATCACGTAACTAGTGTGGTGTGTAGTTTAAACGAACACATCACGTAACAAGTGTGGAGTATAGTTTATTCGAACGCATCACGTAACAAGTGTGGTGTGTAGTTTAAACGAACACATCACGTAACAAGTGTGGTGTGTAGTTTATACGAACACATCACGTAACTAGTGTGGTGTGTAGTTTAAACGAACACATCACGTAACAAGTGTGGTGTGTAGTTTATACGAACACATCCCGAAACTAGTGTGGTGCGTAGTTTAAACGAACACATCACGTAACA
>NW_013673250.1:33517-34905 GCF_000517525.1 Limulus polyphemus
AACACATCACGTAACAAGTGTGGTGTATAGTTTATTCGAACACATCACGTAACAAGTGTGGTGTGTAGTTTAAATGAACTCACCACGTAACAAGTGCGGTGTATAGTTTAAACGAACACATCACGTAACAAGTGTGGTGTGTAGTTTAAACGAACTCACCACGTAACAAGTGTGGTGTGTAGTTTGAACGAATTCACCACGTAACAAGTGTGATGTGTAGTTTAGACGAACTAACCACGTAACAAGTGTGGTGTGTAGTTTAAACGAATTCACCACGTAACAAGTGTGGTGTGTAGTTGGAACGAATTCACCACGTAACAAGTGTGATGTGTAGTTTAAACGAACTCACCACGTAACTATGGTGATGTGTAGTTTACACTTTAATTTTCTTCCGTAACGTCATGCTCACGTTGAGCTTCAAAATACTGTTCCGGCTACACGAATCAAGCCTAGTACTATGAAACACATTAATGGAAAATGTAATTACTTTAAAATATATATGCTCACTGTCAGTCGCTACTAACAAATTACTTACAGCAGCTTCTCCGGGTAAACAGAGTGTCTTTATACAGCGGCTTCTCCGGGTAAACAGAGTGTCTTTATACAGCGGCTTCTCCGGGTAAACAGAGTGTCTTTATACAGCGGCTTCTCCGGGTAAACGAGTGTCTTTATACAGCGGCTTCTCCGGGTAAACAGAGTGTCTTTATACAGCGGCTTCTCCGGGTAAACAGAGTGTCTTTATACAGCGGATTCTCCGGGTAAACAGAGCGTCTTTATACAGCGGCTTCTCCGGGTAAACAGAGTGTCTTTATACAGCGGCTTCTCCGGGTAAACAGAGTGTCTTTAGATTAGCGCACTTCAAATTAACGGCCAATTTAGCAAACACGCTATGATGCAATATTGTTGAGACAGACGTGTATTTTCGTGATTCGCGAAGTGCAATAAATCAAACGAATTGCTTTTTTTTCGTCACTTCACCGAAAGTAATGATGATGGCTCATTACAAACCGAAGACGTACAAACAACAAGATGTTATAGTGAGAAATATTTACCACCAAGATGATCGATAACCGTGGCCAGAAAACCCAAACCCTAATAAAAAGAAAACTCGACACTTCATCACTAGTAATTCATTCGTTATTCGTTTTCCAAGTTACGGGGTTATTTGTAGAAAGACTGTCTGTAAAAAACGTTCGAATTATCATTGAAACATAAATCTTTATTCTATGGATAAAGAATATTTATATCACGAGTTATCGTGTGATTTATCTGCTATTTTAACTGGTTTTCTAACTGTGAAGAAACTAATAATGGGACGTCTGATATAATGTTCGAAACAGATTTTATACAAACATGTTGCTAGGTAGTCATGAACAGACGAGACAATA
>NW_013673250.1:35771-38472 GCF_000517525.1 Limulus polyphemus
TAAAACTTCTCTACGTGATGTGACAGAAGTAGTTTATCTATGGTGTTGTTGTATGTAGAGTTCACGTATTTAAAACTTCGCTACGTGATGTGACAGAAGTAGTTTATCTATGGTGTTGTTGTATGTAGAGTTCACGTATTTAAAACTTCGTTACGTGATGTGACAGAAGTAGTTTATCTATGGTGTTGTTGTATGTAAAGTTTACATATTTAAAACTTCGCTACATGATGTGACAGAAGTAGTTTATCTATGGTGTTGTTGTATGTAGAGTTCACGTATTTAAAACTTCTCTACGTGATGTGACAGAAGTAATTTATCTATGGTGTTGTTGTATGTAGAGTTCACGTATTTAAAACTTCGTTACGTGTTGTGAAACTAATATATCTATGGTGTTGTTGTATGTAGAGTTCACGTATTCAAAACTTCGCTACGTGATGTGACAGAAGTAGTTTATCTATGGTGTTGTTGTATGTAGAGTTCACGTATTTAAAACTACAGTACGTGATATGAAACTAATATATCTATGGTGTTGTTGTATGTAGAGTTCATGTATTTAAAACTACAGTACGTGATATGAAACTAATATATCTATGGTGTTGTTGTATGTAGAGTTCATGTATTTAAAACTACAGTACGTGATATGAAACTAATATATCTATGGTGTTGTTGTATGTATAGTTCATGTATTTAAAACTACAGTACGTGATATGAAACTAATATATCTATGGTGTTGTTGTATGTAGAGTTCACGTATTTAAAACTACAGTACGTGATGTGAAACTAATATATCTATGGTGTTGTTGTATTTAAAGTTTACATATTTAAAACTTCGCTACGTGATGTGACAGAAGTAATTTATCTATGGTGTTGTTGTATGTAGAGTTCACGTATTTAAAACTTCGTTACGTGATGTGAAACTAATATATCTATGGTGTTGTTGTATGTAGAGTTCACATATTTAAAACTACAGTACGTGATATGAAACTAATATATCTCTTGTATTTTTGTAGCTAGAGTTCACGTAATTGAAACTGTGTTAATTGATTAGAGACGTACTTTATTTCTTGTTTTGTAAATAAAGTTCAAGTATTTAAAACTGTGCTATTAGATGTCATACAAGTTATTAATCACTGTTGAACGTTTCGTTGTGCTTTAAGTTTCTTTGTATTGTTTGTCTTCAGGTTTTCCCTGGGATGAACAGAGAGTGTTGACTGTCATGATCACCGATAACGGTTCGAACCAGAACAATGTAGATGTAGAACAAGAGTCCACCGACCTCGCTATGAAGTGTCTGGTGGGTGTCTTCTTAACACTTATCATTTTCTTCTCTATCACCGGTAATATTCTCGTCTGTCTGGCTATCTACAGTGACAGGCACCTCCGTAAGATCGGAAACATTTTCCTCGCATCTCTTGCCGTGGCTGACTTGTTTGTTGCATCACTCGTAATGACATTTGCTGTCGCTAATGACCTGATGGGCTATTGGGTGTTCGGTTCTCAGTTCTGCGACACGTGGGTGGCGTTTGATGTCATGTGTTGTACGGCTTCAATCTTGAATCTATGTGCTATCAGTCTAGACCGGTTCATTCATATTAAGGACCCACTTCGTTACGGAAGATGGCTGACTAAACGAGTCGTCCTCGTCTCCATCTGCGCGATTTGGCTCTTGTCAGGCCTGGTATCCTTTCTGCCCATCAGTTTAGGGTGGCACAGGCCCAAGAAGGCTGAAATAACCCAAGAAGAGAGAGAGCGACCCATGTGCGCGATGGAACTGACTCCTGTCTATGCCGTGGTATCTTCTGCGATCAGTTTCTACGTTCCTTGCGTTGTCATGGTGGCGCTCTACACGAGACTTTACTTATACGCGAAAAAACACGTGAGGAGTATCCGCGCTATAACTAAACCTTCACAGAATTCATCAGGTTCAAGGCCCCACAAAAACGTGAGGTCAGTCAGTCAAGGATCCCATCATATGATGGACCACAAGGCTGCCATCACGTTAGGGATAATTATGGGTGTGTTTCTAGTCTGTTGGGTCCCGTTCTTTTGCGTGAATATCATAGCCGCGTTTTGTAAGACGTGTATCTCGGATCAAGTGTGGAAATGCTTGACGTGGTTAGGCTACTTTAATTCGACCATGAATCCCGTGATTTACAGTATCTTCAACACGGAATTCCGAGAAGCTTTTCGGAAGATCCTCTTCTCCCACATCAAGGGGGAGTGTTGTGGTGCTTCTGACACTGCTATTCAAATAATCCAGTTCGATCGGAAAACTGTTTCATTGCAGCCAGTGACGTCACGAATCGAGATTAAATGTGAGGACACGGGGAAAGTTAGTGAAATATAAGTGAAATTATTGTTCTTCATAATCTATACATTCCAATTTTCAAGTACTGTATTAGTAGGGTCGTGTCTATAAGATAATGTAAATAGCTGTTAGTCTATAGAATTCAATAAATCCGTGCAAAAAATATTTTGAATTTGTATTTCTGCTTTAGTTTTTGTTCGATGTTAAATCGGGAAATCTAAAAAAAAAAATCAGTTGAGTGAATTGAATTTCCAGAGTTCACAAATCGCCCAAGTAGTTTTTCAAACGAATAAAATTAGTAGCAATTATATGAAGACTGTAAACATATTAAGTTTTTTTCTTTCTCAACTGTTGTTGTAAGAACGTATCTGATTAGTCCTGATGCTGAGAGGG
>NW_013673250.1:39075-41330 GCF_000517525.1 Limulus polyphemus
TGATTAGTCCTGGTGTTGAGGAAGATACTTTGTTGTTGTGGTTCAAACCTAGTTGATTAGTCCTGGTGTTGAGGAACATTCTTTGTTATAGTGGTTCAAACCTAGGTGATTAGTCCTGGTGTTGAGGAAGATACCTTGTTGTTGTGGTTCAAACCTAGTTGATTAGTCCTGGTGTTGAGAAGGATTCCTTGTTGTTGTTGTGGTTCAAACCTAGTTGATTAGTCCGGGTGTTGAGGAACATACTTTGTTGTTGTGGTTCAAACCTAGGTGATTAGTCCTGGTGTTGAGGAAGATTCTTTGTTATTGTGGTTCAAACCTAGTTGGTTAGCCCTGGTGTTGAGAAGGATACTTTGTTGTTGTGGTTCAAATCTAGTTGATTAGTCCTGGTGTTGAGGAACATACTTTGTTGTTGTGGTTCAAACCTAGGTGATTAGTCCTGGTGTTGAGGAAGATTCTTTGTTATTGTGGTTCAAACCTAGTTGGTTAGCCCTGGTGTTGAGAAGGATACTTTGTTGTTGTGGTTCAAATCTAGTTGATTAGTCCTGGTGTTGAGGAAGATACTTTGTTGTTGTGGTTCAAACCTAGTTGATTAGTCCTGGTGTTGAGAAGGATACTTTGTTGTTGTGGTTCAAACCTATTTGATTAGCACTGGTGTTGAGGAAGATACTTTGTTGTTGTGGTTCAAACCTAGGTGATTAGTCCTGGTGTTGAGGAAGATTCTTTGTTATTGTGATTCAAATCTAGTTGATTAGTCCTGGTGTTGAGAAGGATACTTTGTTGTTGTGGTTCAAACCTAGTTGATTAGTTCTGGTGTTGATGAAGATTCTTTGTTGTTGTGGTTCAAACCTAGTTGATTAGTCCTGGTGTTGAGAAGGATACTTTGTTGTTGTGGTTCAAACCTAGGTGATTAGTCCTGGTGTTGAGAACGATACATTGTTGTTGTGGTTCAAACCTAGTTGATTAGTCCTGTTGTTGAGGAAGATACTTTGTTATTGTGGTTCAAACCCAGTTAATTAGTCCTGGTGTTGAGGAAGATACTTCGTTGTTGTGGTTCAAACCTAGTTGATTAGTCCTGGTGTTGAGAAGGATATTTTGTTATTGTGGTTCAAACCTAGTTGATTAGTTTTGGTGTTGAGGAAGATTATTTGTTGTTGTGGTTCAAACCCTGTTGATTAGTCCTGGTGTTGAGAAGGATACTTTGTTATTGTGGTTCAAACCTAGTTAATTAGTCCTGGTGTTGAGGAAGATACTTTGTTGTTGTGGTTCAAACCTAGTTGATTAGTCCTGGTGTTGATGAAGATACTTTGTTGTTGTGGTTCAAACCTAGGTGATTAGTCCTGGTGTTGAGGAAGATTCTTTGTTGTTGTGGTTCAAACCTACTTGATTAGTCCTGGTGTTGAGGAAGATACTTTGTTGTTGTGGTTCAAACCTAGTTGATTAGTTCTGGTGTTGAGGAAGATTCTTTGTTGTTGTGGTTCCAACCTAGTTGATTAATCCTGGTGTTGAGAAGGATACTTTGTTGTTGTGGTTCAAACCTAGTTGATTAGGTCTGGTGTTGAGAAGGATACTTTGTTGTTGTGGATCAAACCTAGTTGGTTAGCCCTGGTGTTGAGAAGGATACTTTGTTGTTGTGGTTCAAATCTAGTTGATTAGTCCTGGTGTTGAGGAAGATACTTTGTTGTTGTGGTTCAAACCTAGTTGATTAGTCCTGGTGTTGAGGAAGTTGAACCACAACAACAAAGAATGGACCTAGTTGATTAGTCCTGGTGTTGAGGAAGATACTTTGTTGTTGTGGTTCAAACCTAGTTGATTAGTTCTGGTGTTGAGGAAGATTCTTTGTTGTTGTGGTTCAAACCTAGTTGATTAGTCCTGTTGTTGAGGAAGATACTTTGTTGTTGTGGTTCAAAGCTAGTTTATTAGTCCTGGTGTTGAGAAGGATACTTTGTCATTGTGGTTCAAACCTAGGTGATTAGTCCTGGTGTTGAGAAGGATACTTTGTCATTGTGGTTCAAACCTAGTTGATTAGTCCTGGTGTTGAGAAGGATACTTTGTCATTGTGGTTCAGACCTAGTTGATTAGTCCTGGTGTTGAGGAAGATACTTTGTTGTTGTGGTTCAAAGCTAGTTGATTAGTCCTGGTGTTGAGAAGGATACTTTGTCATTGTGGTTCAAAGCTAGTTGATTAGTCCTGGTGTTGAGAAGGATACTTTGTCATTGTGGTTCAAACCTACGTGATTAGTCCTGGTGTTGAGGAAG
>NW_013673251.1:0-13969 GCF_000517525.1 Limulus polyphemus
ATTTAAAAGTTATAGCATGAAAACTATAACAAGCACAAAATGGTTATGAGGTCGGTCCATGGGATCAAGCCTGTGCTGCAAGAGTTAATATGTTTTTGAGCAATTCAAATTTGTTCAGATTTGGACCTGAATGGCCTGATGTTATTTAATGACTTAAGGACTGAAATTTATCTTCCTGTTGCCACCATATATACTTGCCCTTTCAGCATGGGAGCATTATATTTGTTTCTTTGTTTTTTGCATTATGGCAACTTGTTCAGCTTCAGATATACACCAGTTTATTTTTCTCACATCACAATGTGTTTTATTTTAAAATGTCATGCTTTCTTACTGTGGTACTAATAGGTGTCTGCATCTCTGAAATTGACTGAATTAGGTTTGAGTGAAGTCGATAAAGTCTCATTTGAATGGAAAATAAGCCATGAGGTTAAGTGTTAGGTCTCATTACAAATGAATAAAAAAATATGGTGTGAAATTATTGCATTTTTTTGCATAAATATTTATATCAGTATATGTTACTGTTTTACTCTTGTTCTGAAATGATTAACATTTAATACTGATTTTAGAATGGAACATTTTCTGAAAAACTTCTATATTGTTTATATATTATTAATTTGGTATAAAATATTTTTTTGATTGAATAAACTGTATTTTTGGTTCTTTCAGAATGCTTTATTTGTATTAAGAGACTTAGCTCTTCTGGAAGCTGAAAAATTCAGATATTTAGTACCAAAACCATCTTATTATTCTCTACACAGGTGAGGTTCATGATGTGATTTGTATTTACCATTTACAGTTTTTCTTATTTTCTCAAATAATATTGTATATGATAAATATTTCTAATTATAACATGTTACTTTCATTTCAAGTACTTTATATTTTGTCTTATTGTTTTTATTTTTGTCTATTCCATTTAGGCCATATCAAAAGTAATTATGCTAATGTTTGTTACATTTTTAGACAAGTTTTGTTATTAAAGTATGTTGATAATAAGTTATAAATATGAATCCTGTCATTTACTAACTACAGGGTGTCCAAAAAGTCTGGAACTGTATGCAGTTGAAATATTTTACAGAATATGTTTCACATGCTCTCCTTGAAATTCAAAACAAATTTGACCTAAATACCTAACATCACTATCATTCTATTCCATTCCAAAACTAAAACTAGTGAGTGAAATTGTTTGGAATTTCACAAGAACATTCCTAAAAGTATTATTACATATATGTACATTTTATAGTGGTTACCCCCTCCCCCCATTGGGCAATGTATATTTATAATGCTCAAGTTTTGTTTATATTACTGGGATTGACCAATAATCATCAGCTATGAGCAATTATGCAATTGGATTTCTATAGATGTCTATAAATAGCGAGGTTGCATTGTAGACAGAGTTGTTTTTTCTTTGTTCTTTTGGCGAGCTATAGTAATGCTGTTGAATGTATTACGAGGCATCTGAAAAGCTACATTCGTACTTAGATGATATTGCTATAACACAGACATTTGTGACAATTGATAACTGTTCGGCTGGCTAGTTGGTATTGGATCTACAGAAGAAGACAAAAAGGACCAAGGACAAATTGGATTAACAGGAAAACAGAAGGGAATCACTATAACATTCAATCGAGAACTGGCACTAGTAAACCTCAGCAAAGGTTCAATATCCAGTGACACAAATATAGTTAAGTAGATGAGTTAAAGGTTTTTGGATATGTATAAATATTTTATATGTACACTAGTGTATGGTAAAGTAAGTGTAATTTTGTTTGTTGTTATCCATTAAAGTTTATTCAAAGGTAACATAACTTTGCATTTCATTTGTTGCCTGTATCATTGCATCCATTGGACCATATCTTATGTATTCTATGAAAAATAGTTCAGTTGTTGGAGGTGTGTAAACTAGAATGTAAACAGTCAGTTAGAAAAGATGAGCTTAAATTCTTGATTGTGAGCAGATTTGTAAATAATGACAGAATAGAGGAGAGTGTGTTGGGACTCAATTATACAAAAAAGTTGATCCTGAATCCAAACATTTAGAATATGATTGGAAGTTAAAAGAACTGGAATTGCAAAGAGAAGCATAAGAAAGACAAAAGGAAACCAAATTAAAAAGATTAGTAATAGAGGAAACATTTTTTTAAATATATTTTTTATTTATTGTTATATGTTTTAAGAAGAATAACTAAAAATTAAGCATTTATCAGTAAATAGTAATAATATTCATACGTGTTCATAAGCAGTTCCAACTTTGTACACTTATACTACTAAATTCTGACCACCCCGGGAAGATAACTAACATCCAAATATCTTCCAAGTCTATATGGCCAGCCCGCACTTTAGACAGAGTCATGTCATAAATATTTTCTGCACTTTTATTACTTTAGACAATTCTCCATGCAACCACTCTACTGTAAACAAGCGGATAAATCCTTTCCCAATGTGTTCTTGGAGCCAGGGTTACGATAAACTCTGTGGGAACCTCAGCTTATTGCAGCTGCGCATGCTTGTTTTCTATCAACAGTATGGTGTCACATAAACAGTTTAATGGTATAAGCAGTGATTCATTGCTTTATGTTTAGCAGGTTTCTACTTCAGCCACGAACAGTAAAATAAATATAGGAAACAGATGTGAAAAGATTAAAAGTAGAAACTGTTAGGAGAAGCACTTTGGAACATTTTGATTAATACTCAGAAAAGGATAAAACAGTACCATTTATTTTATTTCACATTTTTTTTATGATGGTTACAAGTGTTGTCAAGTTGAACGAATGTATATCGAGTTTGGGTAGAGAAAATAACAGATAAAATATAAAGTTTTAGTGGGAAAAGAATGTGATATTTATTTGGATTATAGAGATTATGTAAATAAAATTCGATAATTTTCAAATGAAAATTATTTTTTATCTTAAATTGGGAAACACTTTGCACTCAGAGCAGTTAACATTGACTCTATGTCAACCCTCTGACTCCACAAAAAAAATAAAAATACTTAATTAACACTTTTGTCTTTTTGTCTACAAAAGACTTGTAATGCATACTAAAAGCTTGAAAAATTTCATGAAGATACACAAAACATATTAAGAGTTATAGTATGGAAACTCTTATAGTTACTTTGGGATCATGTGGTTGATGTAATCCATTGAGGCAGTTGCAAAAGGGTTAAGGTGTCTTCAATAATTATGATTTCCTTTGAGTTTCTAGTGTATATCAAACTGGAATTTTCAAACTGATTATGGAAAATTGTGTATAAAAGTGGAAGCAATCAAATTTCAGTCAGTGGTATGACATAGATTATGATTAAAACAATTTGTGGTTTGAATGTATATAGTTTTGTCTAAGACAATTTCTAAGTTTCACTTGTAAGAAGCTCTGTACATGAGTAACACTTATATTGCTATTTGATGTTCTTGTGGCCTAGTCAGTAAAGACAGCAGTACTGTGATATCTTTTATTGACTAAATATTTATATTTATACTTTATAACTACCCACATCTAGAATCGGTAGTGAAGACTGAACTGCTTTGAAATGAATTAATATAAAATATATTGATATTGATAAACATGACAATTCTTTTAAGTCATATATCCTAAATTATAATTTCAAATGTGTTAGTATTTCTAAATATTGTGAAATACTAAAATTCAAGATATTTTAGACTATAAGAAAAAAATCTAGTCATAAAAGTACTTTCATAAGGTAGATATTTGTTTTTCAGGAGTGAATTGGGAATGAGCAGGAAAACATATCTGCTTTCTGACAAAGTGTTCAGTTTTGTGTATTGTGAATTGTTACATACTTTTTTTTTGATACAATGTGTTTTCAGTACAATTTAAAGAGCTTTTTAAATTTTGATTAAATATTAACAAATACATATTTTTCTTATTTAAAGCAGTGTAGCAGCATCAACAAAGTTCAAAATATCCAGATACATCATGTTTACAAAAAAGTGTGTCTTCAGGAAAAGTTTACATAAATACTCATTAGGATAACTGAGAAGGCCATATCAAACATTTTGTTGTTTCTATTGTCTAAATGTTGTTTTTCTTTTTATCTAACACAGAAGAGAAGGAGATGGAGAGTTTCTCTCTATTTTGTCAAATGAAATTGGAGATGAGGTAGGTGTGTTTGCTTATTTTTATAGATTTAAACAACAATAATTGTAAAATATAAATGGAGATTGGAACTGAGGAACACTATAACTGGTAGTATTATCATTTTTTTATTTGAAGTACTTAAGTTTGTATTGCCAATATTTTATATACATTTGGTTTAATAACAAAGTTCTGTTATGAAAGCTGTATGTACTGAAACATTGCCAGAGATAATTATAATTTCAATATCTAGTACTATATTTCTTGCTGTAGTTAATGTTCTCCATATCAATTGTGTTGAATTAAAAGGAGAAATTAAACACAACCTCTTACTTCAGAGAACATAACTGGTTTTATTTCAGATAACGTTTTGTCAATACGGCTTCATCAGGGCAAACAAGACACTTGCCAACTGATTTAGGTTTATACCAAAGATTTAAAAATAATTTGAATCTGACCACTAAGATGGACTTTGCTCAAGATATAAACCAATTGAAAGTACAAGCAAACAGACAATATTACACTATTTAGAGCAACAGTAAAATTAAAAAATTCCAGGGTGGTTTTTTGTTTAATATGGCTTATTCTCTGAAATTAATAATGCTTCATTGCAATTTCTATCTAAAAAGTTGTGGCAGTGAGTAAGAATATTTGCTGTTATGGGACAATCAATATCAAATATACCATGTTTGTCAACAATATGTTCAGCCACAGCACTGGTTTTGCTGTCTAATGTGTGTAGAGCTCGAAGGTGTTTATTAAATCTATCCCTAATAGTTCTGCCTGTTTCACCAATGTACACAGAACCACAAAGTTTGCATGTCAAACTTTATACTACATTTTGGTGATTACAGTTTCTTCTTAAACCTGATTTACAACCTGCAGTTTTGTCTGTAGGTTTATTGTATGTTTGGATCTAAAGGCTGATCTTATGAACATATTTTTCAAAGTTCTACCTTGTATTCTCTGTAACACTGATGTAAAGACCTGATTGTATGTATAGCTGTCTAATAAAAGCTGTAATCTCAGGACTAATATATGGTATAACGAACTTTGTGTGAAATTACTTTTTTCTTGTGGTAATATTTCTGCATTGTTACTGTGGGCTCTGTTTTCATAGCTTTGTACAGTCTTATCAATAAATGTTTGTGGATATCCATTCATGTGTAATTTATGTACAAGTTCTTGTATAGCTTTGGATTTACCTTTATTAGTTGTACAAATCTTATTGATACGATGTAGTTGTCCAATAATAGTCGAATGTTTAATGGTAATGTAAAAACACTGGTTTCTCACAAGACTTATTATGATACAGTTGTTATAGGATAATCTGAACATCAAGTAACAACAATAAGTTTGGTTCTTTGCAGTGTTTAATAGTGAATTTTATAGTAGGTGGAAGATATTGAGGAAATCATAGAAAAGCAGTAAATTATTTAGAGTCATTCCAAATATGTTTATATATCTGACCCATACTTCTGGCTTCTTATACGTTTCCTTATACCAATGTTGTAACGCTTGACTTTCTAACATATACATGTAAATAACTCAAAATGTTACAGCTACATGATTACCCATAGTAACACCTGATAACTGATGGTAGATCTCATTAAACTGAAAATAACTGTTTCTTAGCATCAAATTTAACATGTCTCTGATGTGTTGAATAGTGGATCCTGCCAAATTTACACTGTCTTTACAAATTCCATGACCAAATTGATCCCTTCATCAATATCCAGACTGTATTGAATTAACTTTAGATCTCTAAAATTGATATTTTCAACTTCTTTTTTTTTCATTCCAGTAAAAATACACTGGTTTCTCACAAAACCTTGTCGAAACATTGTACATTTGCTGTTATGTTAAACTTATATTAAAGTTTTTCTTCATTACCCATTCAAGCCGTCTCCAAGCATTATTAAAATCCACCATAGTTATGACCTTATTACAGTTGAATTTTTCTCATTATTTCTTCAGTTTCATCTGGTGGCCTGTAACAAATTACAATTAAAAGCCATTTCCCTCTATATCTGCTAACAGAAACTCTTGCTGTCTGTGATATGTTAAACTTCAACTAGGATGTAACTCGTATAAAGCCACTATTCCCCTTATTATTAGTGCTCTGTCCATATCAAATAACCTATAATCCTTTTCTTAAACTTAACATTCAGCCTTAGTGAGCTACTTATAATTTAATCCTCACATATAAGTCTTCACAGTATCCCTGACCTAATTAAATTATGACTCTTTTCTTTATATGCTTTTATTGTCCCCTGCAGTTATCAGTTAGCTCCTCTGACCTCTGCATCATTGTATTACTGTTACCATCCTTAACTATATTGCTTGCTTTGTCAGTAATATCCTAATTTTTTCTCCCTATTTACCCCATACACTCTCCTATCCATATGTTGTACTGAAGAATCATCTTTAACTATAATCTCCTTAAGATTTTCATTCCCATCTCTCTTTGTCTGTTCTGTTTTCCTTTCATCCCAAAGCTTCTCACCTGCACAAGATAAAGGTTGAAATATGTTAATTGATAGAATCTAACCATTAGATTATTATTAGCCCTAATAGTACTGTTTCTAACTTCCTGAATGTTATTATTAGTTATAATATCCCTTGCATGCAAAAACTGAAATCCTTTTTCAAATCCTGCTGCTATTATCTATCACATCTACTCTATTTAGTATAGCCTCCAATTTCTCTTCCAACCTGCAAACCCTACAAAAAATTGCACATCTTCGCAGTTATCATTCTTAAAAGCACATGCCACTCTCGAGCTTCCAAATACAATCTCCTTCTTGCATCTATCACACCATACAAGCTATGAATATTTAACACCTCTCTTAACTGATGTAGTGTGAAAATAAACAATAATAAATAATAAATGCTAAATACAAGTAGTCTATTGATAACACTGCCTAACATTTGAAAATTAAATATATTCACTATTTTGTCATTGTTTTATCTTCATACTGAAGTAAATAAGTTTATCTTTAAAGTATAGAATTGACAAATAACTAGTCTTTATATTATATTTATGTAACATACAATGTATTTAGCTGGTTTTGTAATTTACCGATAAGCTGAATTGCAAGTGAAATCGAGGTACACTCACTAAGTCTAACCAAATGTTAGTAGTACACCACCAAGCTTTAAATTAAAATTTTAATCCTACTCATAATATTTATCAGCTTATTATTAATAACACATATTATTGCAAATAAGAATATTAATCACATTCTTAAATATATTTAAATGAGACATTCCAAAAACTTCAAAACTTTAGCTTTCAGATGTCTTTTCTCTCCCTTAGTACTTATCATGATTTATAAAATGCATAGAGTAAATTTGTAAGCTGAAGCTAAATCATTTGATTTATGTTTGTGTAAAGCCAAGTTGTCTTTAAAAATTAATGGCTACAAAGTCTATAAAATTTGTTTAAAATATAATGTTTAAATAATTTTATGCTAGGAAAAATTGTTTCACAATTCTCAATTTTGTTGACTTATTTCAAACTCTGATAGCTAGAATTTTTATCACTGATCCAGGATATTCCTTGTAAAACTAACTATATGTATATTAAAGTAAGAATATTGAGGTTTTTTATTCATCTGGGTCAGCAAAACTAGCAGTTTTGTATCGTTTACATTAAAATAGTGAAACGTGAAATTTGGCACAGATTTCTTTTTAAGTTCATGTATGTTATTATTCTAACTTTTTTTTTGAAAAAATATTTTAATAAAAAAGGATTTTATTTATATGATGATGACTTGATGTCTTGCATAGTTTTGTGACTAGGGTGTACAACTCACAATCTTCATGTTGTAGGTTCAAATCTCATCACTGAACATGCTATCCCTTTAAACCATGAAGGTGTTATAATGTGTCTTATTAGAGTAGCCCAAGAATCAATGTTGACTAACTGCCTTCCCTCTAGTCTTTTTCTTTCTTTTTTTTTTTTGTCCTCAACTTGTGCCTTTCAGCATCATGGTAGATGCAAGTGTCCTACCAAGGTAAGGTGTGGCATTTCAGCAGTTGCTAGCCTCATGTATTTTTAGCTGTTTCTTTGACACCATCAATCCAATGCTTTTTTTTTTCTTATATCTCTGCAGGTTGTAAATCCTGTTAGTTGTAAGTTATATGCTCTTATTGGAAGCTGCTCTGGACTCATTTGCACCAAATGGCTAAACTATTTCAGTTTCAATCTGTGCTTTTTTTTATATGTTTCAGTACTGGACTCACTCTAACCTGTAGTTGATTGTTTGATTTTGTACTTTATTTATTGACCTTGCTAATTTTAATATCATACTTTTTGCATTGTATGTGTTTATTTTACTAAGATAATCTTGGAGTTTCTTTTTGTCTTTGTCAAGGAAGGCCTGATCATCTGAAAACATAAGTTCATTGATTTTTTCTGGCATTAAATTTACTTCTTTTGTGAACTGTTCCATCTATATTATAAAGAACTGGGGGCAACAGGACACATCCTTGATGCACACCACATGTTATGTCATTTCAATCTATCAGTCCACTTGATGTTCTAACAACATATTTTCTACTTTTATCCAAAGCTCTTATGTTGCTCTTTACTCCATAATCTGTTATTTCTAAATCAGGAATGGCTAGTATAAATAGCCTTTAACTAACTTTGCATGAAATTCAACAAACAAAGAAATGTGACCATTTGAAATAACTTTTTTCTTTAATCATACACACCAACTAATGGACACTAGTCAAATTTGATTTTCTTGTCTAGAAGAAAGTGATGTGTATGAAGCTATTTTGTCTATGTAGGGGGTCCTTTTGTTCCTAACAGCAGGTGAAGACAAAGGACCAGGGCATATATTGTTGACTGGACCACCTGATACTGTAGCTGCTGTAGGACCACAGTAAGTAAATTAATGTTGAATGCTTTTTATTTCTTTAGGAGACAATAGCATGAACTGGTACTCTCTGAGAAGTGATAGTTATTAGAACATTTAATTTTTAGCCCTTGGTAAGTTTTTGGAAATTACAAGTTGGTGGCCAAAGAAAATGTTTTTTCATTTAACAGGAATCAATGTTTTCAAAAGGGTTAATATAACCCAAGTGAACTCTTTGTATAATTTTATGTATTTATTTGTATAGTGCAAGAATGTACTAAAATTTGAAGAAAGCTCTCATGAATCATATTTGTATTTATTCCCAGTACATATTTTACCATTCATTTAATTGTGCAGGAAAGTTTTCTTTGGCATTTAGTATTGTGTGGATAATTATTGATAAAGTTTATTACATGCATTATTTTTATGTTGTATCTGTGATATTTCAGGGTATGTGACTTGCTTCAAGGGAAAGGATCAGGAAAAAATGGAAGATTTCAGGCCAAGGTGGCTTCTTTTACAAAGAGATCAAAAGCAGAAGAGATCATTAAGCAAGCTCTAAGAATAAATAACTGAAAATGATGAACAGTGATTTTCACAGGGGGTGTAGATGTATAATTTCTATATATGTATACAAATGAAAAGAAGATAGAATTTTTGCATTAAAGTATTATAGTATTTTTTGCACGAACCTAATCTTTTGACTTATAACTAAGCTTTCTTCTTTTATCCACAATAAATAACCAAAATATTTGGAATTACACGTGTCATCATAAAAGTAACTTAATTTTTAATCATAATTTTTCATGTAATAGATAGATTTAATTCTTGAAAAACAGTAACTCAGCTCAGCATATTTATTAGTTTGGAATAATAGCTGTCCTATTTAAATTTGTTTCTAAACTTGTGGTTCAGTTGAACTGTGAAAATGCTTAAAAAATAAGTACTTTTTGTCTCTAAGCAGACTGGTTGTGAAGATGGAATTAAGCAACTTACCTGTACAGTATATGTGTACTTGACAGTTAAACAAAAACTAGAACTCTTAGATAATTTCTGTTCAAGAATATGTATAAACCTAAAATGTGTTATTTAAAAATAAATGTCACAGTTATTAAATTTTTAAGTATTATCTTAAAAAAGCTATTATTTAACATGGTAACTTGCACTAAGTATTTCAGCATTTCAGAGTTCAATCATGCTCCAGGGAATTAGTAAAACAGGTGTCTTGCTAAAGACTACTACATAAATTAAACAAGAACCCTTATGTTAGAATAAAAACAATTTGTACAATCTACAAGAATTAAAGTGCCTCTTTTTGACCAGTATAGTACTACTGAAACATTAATTTAACACATGATCTCTTCCCCAAACAAAGATGTCTCAGTGGCAGAGATTGGATGTAAAAAATCCAGGATCTAGTTGGTTTTGGTGAAACTTATAAAGATTGTAGCATATGGTATTGTATGAAAATTATGATCTCAAGTTTCAAAATTGATAGAAATTAACTGAGTTATGATGGGTCACATCAGCAGCAGAAACACCATAGGTAAAGAAAGTACTTCTTGGTGGGTAACTAAAGGGTTGGCTTTCTTCTTCTTTTTCCTTTGTTGCATCTGTTTTTCATACCTAGAGCCTAATAGATTTTTGGCAAGTAGCTCCAGGTCCCATTGACCTTGAATGTAACTTTGCTACTCTTTGGCATGTGATAATCAATCACATTAGTCCATCAATTACCTCCATGTACAAGGTTCTGAGATGTTTGACTTACAACCTGTGCAGCTTCTATGGGTGCAGGCTTGATGGACTATTTGATGGCTGTTGTTCATGCAAATCTATCTATCAAACTTCAAGATGCTGTGTTAGCTCTTAGAAATTGTTTTGATGCTAATAGAACAGTAGTTATAATAGTAGTACCTTTCTGCCAGAACAGAAGATGAAGAATAAGGTCTTCAATCTCAAATAGGAAATGAAGAAAGGTCACATAATTTGATTTAAGAATATAGAAAAAAAGAGATGATCAATTCATGTGTGTGACTGTTGCTGGTAAAATGGAGAAACCACTCAAAATTCCTCTTTCTGTGACTGCTTATATCTCTTTACTGAAATAGATTACCATCATATTAATTGTATATTAGGATAAAGCAGATTCTGGACTTCTCATTGGTGTATATGATGTCTCCAAGAAATAATTACCAGAATTTCCTGTTCTTTGCCCTGCCACTCAGAAACACTAGCTCATCTCTGATTGAGGGAAAGATCCTGAGTTGATAATATTCAAAAGTAAATTCTGTATTTACCTTTTTGATTTTGGAGATGAATCACTATGAGAACAGACTGAACATAGCCTAGTGATTATTGTTACAGGCTGCAGTTTAAAAGATCTTAACTTTTGAGCTGTGATGTGCTGTTGAAATATGCTGTGGTTGTGTCATATCTGTAATCATCAGTTCTGCTATTTGGCTAAGAGTATCCATTTAGATGGTATGTACTTCTGACCAGAAGTTCTAACTCAGGGATATCTTTACTGAACCTTGGAGTCTCTGATCTGACCTTTAGCCTACGTGTCACAGTTAGGTTAAAAATACAATCCTCAAAGGCAGAGTAAGATATAATGACTCACATTTTAAATGACTTTTAACCCTAGAAATATCTGTTGGATCCATCTGGAACTCATTGAATTTTAAAACAGTATTTATAAACTATTTACATGCCAAGTTTTTGTGGGTACAGGACTTTGTGTATGATAGGGTCTCTAAACGCATACAAGTCATAGTTTTTGTTTTTTTAAGATATAATCAATATTGTAGTTAGTCTTGCAAATTATTACTGCATTTTACATAAATAATGAGTAGTTTCACATAAAAATGTTTATCAGTTCCTTACACTGAGTCAAAGTGAAAATATAAAAGTACTTAATGTAATGCAATATGTAAACACTACTAATAATGAACAATATAAAAACAAATCAGTAACTTGACGATTTATATTTATTTGTGTTTTGATTGTAACCGATGTTGTGTGTGTTATTGTTTTTAGTACAGATAAAGTTCATTGAAGTTTTCCCCCTAAATATAGTTTTCACAAGTGTTGCTGGGTTCAGATCCTTTTAGAATAATTTGTTAATAGGAAAATAGTTGAATAAAATTTAATCTTAGATAGGTTAAACAACTAACACCAAAAATAAAGGATAATATATTGCCTAATAAAGAATATTATAAAATAAAACCATTTGGTTCTCATTCTGATATTATGTATGAAGTTAATAAAGATGGATGTCCAGTTAGACCAGTAGTGTTTGGTTAGGTACATACAATCATGAGCTATTGGGGTTTCTAGGTAAGTTGTTAGAATCATTAATTAGAAGTGAATACACTTTGAAAAACAATTTTGGTTTCTCTCAAAGAATAAAAAAAAATTAATTTTAATAGTGGAGTATATTGTGCTAGTATTGATATAAGTCTTTTTATACCAACGTTCTGTTAAATGAGACCAAACATTTGTGTTCTGAACTTTTATATCAAAATGACAATGATGAAATGGAATTTTCTAAGCAATTATTTAGTTTTGCCACTAAAGAATCATTTTCTTTGATAATGATATTTATGAACAGGTTGATGGCGATAATATGAGATCTATATTAGTCCCATCACTTGCTGATTTGTTCCTTTGTTACCATGAAAAATGTTCATCTCAGTTTAAAGCCATATATTATTGAAGATATGTAGTTAAGTTTCATAAATTACCTTATCAGTAGACATACTAATATTAAATTCATTGATGAACATCAACATAACCACCAACTTCTATTCTTAGACCTCTTTATTCATAATAACTGATAAATGTGATTGTGAATTTTTCCGTAAAAAGACTCACAGGTCAAGACACACAGTAATGTGTCGTACGGCCAAGAAAAACAACTTGAGACGCGCGACATATTGTGTAATTTGTAGGAACCAACGAATTGCGATTTTCAGCTGCCTGTAGCTTAATACTCCCTCAGTGAATTTCTCACCTGTATTGTGGATTATTGCCTCCCAGTTTTGTTACCTCGCATTCAAAATTTCAAGAAAATCTAAGCAGCCAAAACTGAGATATACGATAGCAAATTTTGTCTGATTTTCTTCGTCCTCTTCTACGCATCAAATTGTAGGGAATTTTAAAAACCTACTTCTCAAACTTCGGTTTTTATGAAATTTTTTACACATTTAACATACCTTTTACTCTACATCTGTATAAAATTTCGCGCTGTTACAGTAGAAATAACGGCGTTTTTTGAAAGATATTTGCTCAGACCTGCAGCACAAATAGGTGGAATCGTCCTGAAATTATTTACAGAATTTCCCCTGATTTAAAATTTAAAATCGGCCATTATCCGGTTTTTGTCGGATCTCAATTGACTAGAATGTCTAGACCTACTACATCAAAGGATGTATACATCTTGTTCTACAGCCTAGATCATACTGTCTCTTCAATATGTGATAGTCTGCATATATGTAAGTAACAATATAATATTTCTATGTCACTTTCAAAGTATTGTTTATATTTTACAGCTTCTCTGAACGGTGGACATTCATCTGATATATAGGCCAAATCCTGCTTGACGTGATAAATTCATGCATTTACAGCTCATACTTGTAGGTGTATGTATTTTTTAGGCTTTGTTGGTCACAAAAAGGTGTGATGATAGCCTTCACGATACTTGTGTATTCTGCTTTTTAGAAAGTAGTTATATCTAAACCGAAAATAGTCCAGTTATATATATATATATAAAAGTGGCAACTAAAAGATGTGAACTCAAAATTGGCGGCCAAGCCAGTGCAAAAATGATGTTGATAACAATGAAAATTGTGATAATGACAGTTCAGGTCAACATTGTGTTACAGACTCCTAAGTGAAACTTGTGACGGTTGTTCTCAAGCGATTTGCCAATATAAATAGTGTTTCAATCAGTGGCGTAGAAAAGAGCTGCAAAGTAGGGGTGCTTGGCTAGACATGCAGATTTTGCAATG
>NW_013673251.1:13979-20838 GCF_000517525.1 Limulus polyphemus
AAGAGCTGCAAAGTAGGGGTGCTTGGCTAGACATGCAGATTTTGCAATGAGAGATTGAAAGTATAAGGAACTGCTAAAAGCAGCACCCGTGCTGCCAAAGACAGCTCAATCTAGGGGAGTCTGGGAGAATGCCCCCTAGAAAATTAATATAATTTATAGTTGCTCTATAAGTCAAATATATAAAAGTAGGGGTGTTACAGTACCCCGGTTTCGACGCCTCTGGTTTCAATCACTACAATGTGTCGTGTTTCAAACGGATTGTCTTAGAACAAAGCCACGTTGGGCCATCAGCTGTGCTCATAGCGGGGAATCGAACCCTATATTTTGGCGTTGTAAGTCCGTGTACTTACAGCTGTCCCACCGGGGGGGGGGACATTTCAGACAGCCTGAAGTGCTTTGGTATTGGGTGAAAGGCCTTGTTGGTACTGGATATAGTACATATAGTATAGTTGACTTATTATTACACACATTTACTTACTTTCGCTCAAAAGCTTTTATTAATAATGCATATATAATTAAAATTCCCCATTGAAACAATAAGATATTGATGATAACAGAAAGTTTAAACTTGTCCATATGCCTTCAAATCAATAGGAAAATGCTACCACCCATTCCAAAATATAATTTCGTGTTAAGAGCCATACAATATATAGCAATGTTTATTCACTATGAAAATTGTTATGCAGCATCAGGCAAGCATATATGACAGTTATCCATGCCCTATCCTTTTCACATTTTTGAATAGGTAAGTTTATCAATACTATTCCCCTACTGGGTCTGAAGAAGAACGTCACTCAGTCAAGTCTAGTTTGTTTTTTGTGTTGTCTATTTATTGTTACTGTCTGAAGTAATCAATTAATAAAATTATGTATAATATTCACGGTAAAATATCCGCTAACTATCCTTGTCCTTCGGAAAGGATCAATATTTCATTAGTTTTTGCAAATCCACACTTACTGCTCGAATGCTTTAAACATGTTCATCGAAGCTTAGTAAATAAATATTTAAAGACTAGGTTACTTACAACTTACTTATATTCTTACGTAGAGTAGGTAAGAATATAAGTAAGTCGTAACCACTAATCTTAAAGCTACTATGCATTGAAATGTCCACTGCAAGTTCTTCACTATCTTAAAATGGTTAAAGGTGAGATAACTTATTTCAGACACGAACAGGTTTTCTATAAGTGATATCGATAATTTTAAAAGCTGTCTCCATCGTTAGTTATGAACAGTAGAGCATTCTGTCTTGGAGGTCGATACTGTCCTTTATCCCTTGTTGAAACTGGGAAACATCATTTTAGAGTTTCACACTTTTTTAATCACTAGGTAAATGTCGGATACATTGTTTTGGAGCCCGACAGTGTCTTTCATTAGAAGCTGAATGTGAGACACGTTATTTTCAAGTCTGACAGTCTCCATTGGTAAGTGAACGTGATGCGCGTTTATATATAGATATATTGTTCTTGTAGTCAGGCAGTCTCTTTCATGTGATGACGTTGTTATAAATTTCTCACAGTCTACCTCAGCAGGTTAACGTGAGAGGCGTTGTTTTAGAACATGACAATCTACTTCGCTAGTGAACGTGAGACATATTGTTTTGGAACTTGATAGTCTCTTCCATCAGTAGGTGCCCCTCAGTAGCACAGCGGTATGTCTGTGGACTCACAACGCTAGAATCCGAGTTTCGATTCTCGTGGTGGGCAGAGCACAGATAGCCCATTGTGTAGCTTTGTGCTTAATTATAAACAAACTAAACCATCGGTATATTAACGTGAGACACGTTGCTTTGGAGTCTTACAGTCTATTTCGTCAGTAGGGAACATGAGACGCGTTATTTTGGAACCTGATAATCTACTTCACTAGTTAACGTGAGACGCGTTGTTTTGGAGTCTGATAATCTTCATCATTAAAAGCGGTAATATAGTCGTTTCTAATATTTAGCACACCCCGAATTACATATTCTTAACAGTATAATGAAATTAAATATCTTTATAAAGTAGTTTAACCATTGATAAAACACATGAGCTGTGAATACTATAAATATACTATGTTTCTGAAGGTACTTTTCACGTAAATTATTATAAGTATTATTGTACCTCTAAAGTTGTGTATTGTTGAATTAAAACTCATGAAAGCGTCCTGTTCCAAAAGAGCGTGACACAATAAAACTTTCCAAACCACTCTAGCTGCTATAATCGGATAGTGGTCACAAAATGTAGTCCACACATTCTGCCAGACAATGCCACCTAACAGCTCGAAAAGCTAGGGTAACAAAACCCTTTAAGCTGTTAGTTTCTCGTCCAAACAAATATCTTAGCGGTCATAACCAAGCAAATATCACAAAATCTAGTGGACATTATTTCCTTACTTGGAAAGTTAGGATTGCTACTTTAAGTCAGTGATTGTGCATATCATTGTTAGTTCTAATTCCTGACCTGGCAGTTAATCCCAGCCATAGCAACCAGGTAGTATTCAATATCCTGGCTGACCATTTGAGCTTTTTGGGACGTTTTCAGATGCTTTCTCATCTGGCTTATCGAGGACAGCCAGATAAGTGCTTTTATTTCCATCCCCAGCAGCTGAATTAAAGTGTTCCATAAAAGTATTTTAATCTTCTTCAAAGTCGTCAATTTTGGACACTGATTTCTGTCCAAGTAACGTCATAAGAAATTTATCTATAATATATGGTCTCAGCTTGTCCACATACTGGACATACTTGTACACACACACTATTCATGCTGGAAATAGTTTGTCAGTGAATCAATTTGTCTGAGTACTAGGAGTGGATCAGACTAACTGGAGCCGAGTTGTTTCTAGACTGCAGGTACATATCTTAGCCGGACTTGAACCATTGTTATCTTCACAGAATCAGTTAAGGTGTCTGCTCTACCAGTGATATCGCCGGGACATTCTACTTGTATGCACATTAGTGCACACTTTCTAGGTTTCAACTTTAATCCACCCATTAATATCCACTGCAAAATCATGGACAGTTTCATAACAGCAGACTCAAATGTCTACCAAAATACCAAGACACAATTCACATACACAAGCCATCTCTCATTGCAACCCTTTAAGTATAATCTCCATTCCCCTCTCAAAAGTGGCCAGAGCATTGCACAGGCCGAATGACATTACTTGGAACTCAGACAAGCCAGATCAGGTACTAAAGAAAGTTTTGACCCAACTCTTGTCATCTAATTCAGCTTACCAGTATTCGTAGGCCAGATCTAGAGCGCTGAATTAATAAACTCCTTCCAGTGTATCCAGACAGTCAATGGAAAGGTATCAAAATGGATTTCATCCTGCAAAAATCAACACATAACCTGTTTATGCAATTTTTCTTTCTGATAATAACCACTGGAGAGAAACATAAACTCTCAGAAGGCTGTATTATCCCATCCTTTAACATACATGGTATATCTGTGATGGATATGTCTCTAATGTTATAGGGAAGCCTGCACAACAGTTTTTTTTAATCAGGTTAACTTTGACTGATGTAACAGTTCCTGTAATCGAATCTCCTTCACTAGTGTCACCTGACTTCTGACTCTTAGTGAGGTTGAATGCTCCATACTACCCCTCTGGTTGTCTATCTCTGGATAAATGCCCACTGTCTTACCTGCTAGTGAGTATCATTATTAGAGTAAGGAAGCACATTATGCTAATATAACAAGAAGTAGGCAAACAACGATTTATAAGCATAAGGAAGAATTTTATTGATGCTGGAACATAGAAAATACTTCATGTTTCGATAGAACACTGGTCTGTCCTCTTCAGGTATGATTGTCTCCATTGATTGTCATGGTCCTCGGAAAATGCTGCCAGCAAAAAAACTCCCCACTCTGTAGCAGTGATTTCCTTGGACATAGCACCAACATTTCTCTTTCCCAACTATTCTGTATTATTTTCTGGTGCATAATTTTCCCACTGGAGGTTTGAAAAACACCATGTCAGGAAGTATAGGTCTGTGTTTCCGAACTCTGAGTTTGTTGATAGGGAAAGAAGCAATATATAAATACACCAATATTTCTTAAAGAAAACCAAACAGATCGTGGATGAACAGATAACGCTGGTTTTCCAAACATTTTCAGGGCAAATATTGTACTTTTCAAAATTGACTTTTTAAAGTTTTATATACTTCTGAGAAGAGTAAACACAATATTAAGACTATAATTTTATCCTAACAGTGTGGTAATGCAGATATCACATATTCTTTGCTCTTATAAATTGTACTTGTATATGTATTTAAAAAATTCACGTGAATTTTAGTTCATAACCTGATATATTCGAAGTCGAGTGAAATTAGTTCTGTGTGATATTCTATGAAAGGGCTTAGTTAATGGTGGTTTGACTATATCACAGGATAATGTTATCACAGTCAACACTGTCTTTGTGTGAGGTTATTATATGAAAAGCCATTTAGGGTGGAAACTACCAGTAAATTCATAGAATTTTTTTAAGTGAATGGTTAGCTATAGAGAGAATTTAAACTATGAAAATAATTTTCTCTTTTTGTTGATCAACTCTTATAGCATCAAGGTGTGCTGAAAAGTCCTGTATGTATTTTTCTTCATTGGGAGCAACGTTTTACCCACTGTTCATGTATATTTTGTTCTTAAATTGGAGTTTAATCATTCAAATAAGTATAGTCCACCCCACCCCTATTCAGTATAGTTTGAGTTTCTAATAATTTGAACCAGTTCCACTTGTTTAATTCCAGTATTCCACATTTTCTACTGCTTGCAAGATCAATCCTTGTGGCGCCATTCTTCTGCTTTAGTTAATAAAGTTTTTGTTTGTCTTCACACCAGGCTTATCTCTTTCATTTAACTGGTGAAAAATCACAGTATTTATTCTCCTGCATACTAGGGCCTCGAAACTGTAGGTGGTGCGGCCAAGAGAGTTTCTTTGAGCCGTGAAATATCACGCCAGTACATTTGGGTAAGTGAAGACACTTCATAAACACTGGTTTTGATCCAATACTTTTATGGCTTAGGTTTTCAGCGAAAAAAATCAACTTTTGAAGAAAAGCAAGGGAATTTCTCATTAGCCATTCTAGTACAAACTAAGTGCGTCAGAATACGTATTTTAACTATTGAATTAAATATGTAGAAATTTAGGAGTTGTTACTAATAAATGGTTTTACAAGAAATACATTACATAGGCAGTATGTAATCTGACATGCTGCACCATAAACACTCTACTACGAAATAAGGAACTTTGTAAAAAAAGAAAGTAAAAGATGAAAAGATCGTAATTAAGGATGGGAAAACAAAGTATTACTGTTAGAATTCATTTTTCCTTCTATCCTCTTCTACAGGCAACATCTTCGCAAACTTCACTCTAATTTCTGTTCTGGAAACATTTGTCTGGCGAATATTTTTTGTTACCGACTGACAAGTTTGATAGCATATGTTTAAATTGCCGACTTCAGTGGTGTGTGTAGAAAAACAATAATGATAACTAACTTGTATAATTGACACTGAACACTTTGAAAAGTCAGCGTGAATTCATAGCTTACTTTTAGAAGACAAGGCTAAACACAACGACATTCTGTTACAAATAAGTTGGTTTATGTACAGTTTCTTATTAGACTGTTTTGCAGTAGTGATTATTGTAGTCTCTGTATCAGCGCTGTATATAACTTCGTCGAGTAAAATGGACTTGGTAGAAACACTTGTTTAATAGTGTTACGTATCTGCTTGTTTGTTAATTTCCGGTAGAAATTCTTTCCGAGGAACTTCAGCGATACAAGTCCCTTCTTGATTAAACCAGTTTATTCTTTATCGATACAACTTTTGGTACACAGTATTTCCACAATCAGTACATTTCTCGTTAGTTTCAACTTAACGACTTTTATAATACACGCTATAAATCACAGTGATTCACAATCTCGATAACTTCGCTCTCTACGAGTGCAAAACTCACCGTGACTACTGTTCGCTTTATCATAAATTCAATTCCGCTGGCTTTTCTCGCCAGGCTTATATACTAACAAAGAAGCGTCTCGATCACACTCGAGCTTCCCCGATAATTCGAGAAACTCAGTCACGCATGCGCTAGCAGCGTCACGTGACTTCCGCTGTCGTAACAATAGTTATGTATAAACTTGAGTAACAGGCAATACTGCAGTGCCAGATTAAGCGCTGTGGTGGCTCTGGGGCATCTCAACCATGTGGAGATCCCTGTAGATAAATAAAAACTAAAATTTAGTGCAAAAAAATCTGTTTCTACAGAAGTAAAAAAAAAAGGAAAAAATATGTATTCAAGAAATGCCTTCCGTGCTTTTCTACTGGTAAATTCATTTATTATGGTAGTGAAATTGTTGTTTCGTAATTAAGCACAAAGCTACACAATGGGCTATCTGTGCTCTGCCCACCACGAGTATCGAAACCCAGTTTCTACCGCTGTAAGCCCGCAGACATACCGCTGTGCCACTATGGGGTGGGGGCTATAGTTTAATATGAGTACAACTACCAGACCCGTTAAAAAAGAACGGGTTGGAGTTTTATAAAAACAACAACCCCTAGAAAGTATTTTTCTAATTACGTCATATAACCTAAAATTACTGAAAGAAGATGAAGCACTCAAAACCAATAAGCCTAAGGCTTATGATACAAATTCTATCAATAAATTTAAATCTAAAAAAATATTTTCAATGATGGTCACTAACGTCTAACTTAGGTGTCTTTAAAACTCGCCAAGATCTTAGAAATAGCTACGGCAAGCTAAGTGTATACGTAAACTAAAGCGTAAAACAATATAAAAAAGTGGAATTCAAGCCAGTCCTCGTGAACGTTCAAAGTATCATATATATATATATATATATATATACTACCAAAACAAACAATATC